>NC_092224.1:4923301-5033301 GCF_036320965.1 Panulirus ornatus | reverse complement strand
CTCCAGACAGCGATAAATTATAACGAACATAAAAATCATGTGGCCAAGGCTGGAGAAAAATATAGTAGGCATGAAGATGTATAAGAAAGCAAGGAACGAAGAAACAAAACAAAAAAAAGATTATGGTTAAGGAAAGAGAAAATCCAAAACTTTTTCCACAAATTCATCAACAATAAATTGTCAGTTAATAACATTTAATCACGCTAAGGGATTCAAAGGGATGGTTTGTAGGGGAGGATGTAAGGAATTATGAGGATATGAATAAGTTCAAAAGTACTTTCACAATGGAAGACGCTGTACTCTAACATCAATGAGACGGATTAGGAAGGAGGTCTTGGAAAACAATTAATATTTGAAGAGGCCATTAACAGAATGCTTAAGAGTCTTGACCCATAGAGGGTTCTTGGTCCTGATGAAGTCCCACTATAAGTAATGAAGATAAATGTTCACTTGACAAGCCTCTTGAAATGGTGTTCAAAATATCGCTGGAAAAAGTCATGTCGCCAGGGATTGGAAAATGGCAAACGTCATACCGATCTGTGAGGACGAAGACCGTTGAACAACAGACCAATCGGTCTACCTGGCGGGTGTGGTCTGTAAGGAACTGGAGAAGATCATCAGGAATCAGGTGGATGACTTTAAGCCGAGGAAGGTGGACGACTTTAAGCCGAGGAAGAATGACCAAATTTCTCTAGTGAAAGACAACCTGAGTTCAGGAAAAGAAAGTTAACCGTAATGAAACTCTCAGATTACAACAAGACAGTGAGCGGAGTATTGGACAAAAGAAACGTCTGGGTGGAATGTATGTATCTGGACTGCCAGAAAGGATTTGACTCTGTACATCACAAGTGGTTGATTAAGAAGCAGGATCGTACATCACAAGAGGTTGATTAAGAAGGAGGATCACTAGGAAGCAATTTGAGAGAATCTTTCGATAGACAGATTATCTGAGTAGAAGCTGATAAAGTAAACGTCAGAGAAACCTTCTCAACACAGCTGGAGGTCACGAGCTGAGTGCCGCAAGGTTCTGTTCTGGAGCCATCATTCTCTTCTATAACTATGTGAATAACTCGCCTGAAGGTAGGAACTCCTTCCTGAATATGTGTCCAGATGATGCAAAGGTCATGAAGTAAGAGGAAAGCGAGGAGGATGGCATCAACATACAAGGGGACTTTGACAGATTCTAAAACTGGTCTGATATATAGGTATTGAAATTCAGCCCGAATAAATGTAAAGTAATGAGTAAGGTGCAGAGTAAAAGAAATGATTTACAGGAATATGTTTATCAGAGGGACTTGGGAGTTGATATCGTCCTTAACATGTCGCCAGAGTCCCTAACTGGGAGAAAGGTAAAGAAGACAAAGTCTATATATATATATATATATATATATATATATATATATATATATATATATATATATATATATTTCCCTGGGGATAGGGGAGAAAGAATACTTCCCACGTATTCCCTGCGTGTCGTAGAAGGCGACTAAAAGGGGAGGGAGCGGGGGGCTGGAAATCCTCCCCCTCTCGTTTTTTTTTTTAATTTTCCAAAAGAAGGAACAGAGAATTGGGCCAGGTGAGGGTATTCCCTCAATGGCCCAGTCCTCTGTTCTTAACGCTACCTCGCTAATGCGGGAAATGGCAAATAGTTTGAAAGAATATATATATATATATATATATATATATATATATATATATATATATATATATATATATATATATATATATATATATATATTATCCCTGGGGATAGGGGAGAAAGAATACTTCCCACGTATTCCCTGCATGTCGTAGAAGGCGACTGAAAGGGGAGGGAGCGGGTGGCTGGAAATCCTCCCCTCTCGTTTATAATTTTCCAAATAAGGAACAGAGAAGGGGGCCAAGTGAGGATTTCCCTCAAAGGCTCAGTCCTCTGTTCTTATCGCTACCTCGCTAATGCAGGAAATGGCGTATAGTATGAAAAAAAAAAAAAAAAAAAAAAAAAAAAAAAAAAAATATATATATATATATATATATATATATATATATATATATATATATATATATATATATATATATATATATATATATACAGACATATACATATACACACATGTATATAATTCATACTTTCATGTATACAAAAAAAAAAAAAAAATTCAGCAAGCTGGTCATTTCATACATAATACCAAAACTAGAATATCTTTCTCAACTTCGGTCGCTGCGCTTAAAGCAGCACAGCAGCTAACAGAGAACTTCCAGACGAGGGCGACAAAATTAGTAACAGAATTAAGACATTTAAGTTTTATGGATGAGAACACAAGCCATAAATTTCTCCACCTTGAGAAATGTGACGAGTGATCTAATCACAATTAACAAGTTTTCAAACCAGCTTGATGATGAAGACTATGAACAGTTCATCGATCAATGAGAGGATAGAACGACAAGGAGGAATAACATGAAACTGAGCAAATAGTTTGGTAAAAATGATATACAGAAGTTCTTACAGTGTAAGAGTGGTGGGTGATTGGAACTAACTGAACGAAGAAGTGTTATATGAGGACATCACACAAAAGTTTCAATGATTGTACGAGGGCAGTGAATGTTCAAGAGATGGGCCTCTTGAGTGTAAAACTCCCTCCCCGTGTAATACATATGCGTAATTGAATTACAGATAGGTAACCACACACACACACTCACATACCATTTCCCGCGTTAGCGACGTACCGTTAAGAACTCGCCAACCCGCCATACATGAAATGACAACCCCCTTAACCCTGCACGCGCGCGAGGTAGCACTAGGAAAAGACAACAAAGGCCACATTCGCTCACACTCAGTCTCTAGCTGTCATGTATAATGCACCGAAACCACAGCTCCCTTTCCACATCCTGGCCACACAAAACTTTCCATGGTTTACCCCTGACGCTTCACATGCCCTGGTTCAATCCATTGACAGCACGTCGACTCCGGTATACCACATCGTTCCAATTCACTCCATTCCTTGCACACCTTTCACCTTCCTGCATGTTCAGGCCCCGATCGCTCAAAATCTTTTTCACTCCATCCTTCCACCTCAAATTAGGTCACCCGCTGCTCCTCTTTCCCTCTAACTCTGACACATATATCCTCTTTGTCAATCTTTCCTCACTCATTCTTTCAATGTGACCAAACCATTTCAATACACCATCTTCTGCTCTTTCAACCACGCTCTTTTTATTACCACACATCTCTTACCCTTTCATTACTTACTCGATCAAACCACCTCACACCACACAGTGTCCTCAAACATCTCATTTCCAACACATCCACCCCCCTCCGCACAGCCCTATCTACAGCCCACGCATCGCAATCATATATCATTGTTGGAACAACTATTCCTTCAAACATACCTATTTTTGCTTTTCGCGATTATGTTCTCGCCTTCCACACATTTTTCAACGCTCCTAGAACTTTCGCCCCCTCCCCCACCCTGTGACTCACTTCCGCTTCCATGGTTCCATCCTATACCAAATCCACTCCCAGATAACTAAAAGACTCCTCCAGTTTTTCTCCATTCAATCTTACCTCCCAATTGACTTGTCCCTCAACTCTTCTGTACCTAATAACCTTACATTTACATTTACATTTACTCTCAGCTTTCTTCTTTCACACACTTTACCAAACTCAGTCACTAGCCTCTGCAGTTTCTCACCCGAATCAGCCACTAGCGCTGCATCACCAGCGAACAACTGACTTAATTCCCAAGCCCTCTCATCCACCACTTTCCTCTCTTCCTACTCGTACACATGCCTTACATCCTCGAAAAAAAAAAATTTTCACTGCTTCCAGCAACTTGCCTTCCACACCATACACTCATAATACCTTCCACAGAGTATCTCTATCAACTCTATCATATGTCTTCTCCAGATCCATAAATGCTACATACAAATCCATTTGTTTTTTCTATTTCTAACATACATTCCTCAAAGCAAACACTTGATCCACAAATCCTTTACCACTTCTGAAACAACACTGCTCTTCCCTAATCTGATGCTCTGTACATGCCTTCACCCTCTCAATCAATACCCTCCCACATATCATTTCCCAGGAATACTCAACAATCCTATAACTCTGTAATTTGAACACTCCCCTTTATTCCTTTTGCCTTTGTACAATAGCACCATGAGCCATACATACATTGAATATCCTCACCAACCAGTCAACAAAACAGTCAACACGTTTTTAATAAATTCCACTGCAATACCATTCGAACCAGCCGCCTTGCCGGCTTGCATCTTCCGCAAACCTTTCACTACCTCTTCTCTGTTTACCAAATCATTCTCCCTGACTCTCTCACTTCGCACACCACCTTGACCAAAACATCATGTATCTGCCACTCTATCATCTAACACATTTAATAAACCTTCAAAATACTCACTCCTCCTCACATCACCCCTACTTGTTATTACCTCCCCATTAGCCTCCTCTGCCGATGTTCCCATTTGTTCTTTTGTCTTACGCCTTTTATTTACCTCCTTCCAAAACATCTTTTTATTCTCACTAAAATTTAATGATACTCTCTCACCCCAACCCTCATTTGCCCTCTTTTTCACCTCTTGCACTATTTTCTTGACCTCATGCCTCTTTCTATTATACATCTCCCAGTCATTTGCACTATTTCCCCGCAAAACTCGTCCAAATGCTTCTCTCATCTCTTTCACTAATGATCTTACTTCTTCAACTCACCACTCACTACCTTTTCTAATCTGCCCACTTCCCACGATTCTCATGCCATATATATCCCTGGGGATAGGGGAGAAAGAATACTTCCCACGCATTCCTCACGTGTCGTAGAAGGCGACGAAAGGGGACGGGAGCGGGGGGCTGGAAGCCCTCCCCTCCTTGTATTTTAACTTTCTAAAAGGGGAAACAGAAAAAAGAGTCACGCGGGGAGTGCTCATCCTCCTCGAAGGCTCAGATTGGGGTGTCTAAATGTGTGTGGATGTAACCAAGATGAGAAAAAAGGAGAGCTAGGTAGTATGTTTGAGGAAAGGAACCTGGATGTTTTGGCCCTGAGTGAAACGAAGCTCATGGGTAAAGGGGAAGAGTGGTTTGGGAATGTCTTGGGAGTAAAGTCAAGATCAAGAGAAAGGAAAGGAGTAGCACTACTCTTGAAACAGGAGTGGTGGGAGTATGTGATAGAGTGTAAGAAAGTAAACTCTTCATTGATATGGGTAAAACTGAAAGTTGATAGAGAGAGATGGGTGATTATTGGTGCATATGCATCTGGGCATGAGAAGAAAGATCATGAGAGGCAAGTGTTTTGGGAGCAGCTGAGTGAGTGTGTTAGTAGTTTTGATGCACGAGACCGGGTTATAGTGATGGGTGATTTGAATGCAAAGGTGAGTAATGTGGCAGTTGAGGGAATAATTGGTATACATGGGGTGTTCAGTGTTGTAAATGGAAATGGTGAAGAGCTTGTAGATTTATGTGCTGAAAAAGGACTGGTGATTGGGAATACCTGGTTTAAAAAGAGAGATATACATAACTATACGTATATAAGTAGGAAAGATGGCCAGAGAGCGTTACTGGATTACGTGTTAATTGACAGGCGCGCGAGAGAGAGACTTATGGATGTTAATGTGCTGAGAGGTGCAACTGGAGAGATGTCTGATCATTATCTTGTGGAGGCGAAGGTGAAGATTTGTAGAGGTTTTCAGAAAAGAAGAGAATGTTGGAGTGAAAAGAGTGGTGAGAGTAAGTAAGCTTGGGAAGGAGACTTGTGGGAGGAAGTACCAGGAGAGACTGAGTACAGAATGGAAAAAGGTGAGAACAAAGGACGTAAGAGGAGTGGGGGAGGAATGGGATGTATTTAGGGAAGCAGTGATGGCTTGCGCAAAAGATGCTTGTGGCATGAGAAGCGTGGGAGGTGGGCAGATTAGAAGGGTAGTGAGTGGTGGGTGAAGAAGTAAGATTATTAGTGAAAGAGAAGAGAGAGGCATTTGGCCGATTTTTGCTGGGAAATAATGCAAATGACTGGGAGAGGCAGGAAGTCAAGAGAAAGGTGCAAGAGGTGAAAAAGAGGGCAAATGAGAGTTGGTTTGAGAGAGTATCATTCAATCTTAGGGAGAATAAAAAGATGTTTTGGAAGGAGGTAAATAAAGTGCGTAAGACAAGGGAACAAAAGGGAACCTCAGTGAAGGGGGCTGATGGGGAGGTGATAACAAGTAGTGATGTGAGAAGGAGATGGAGTGAGTATTTTGAAGGTTTGTTGAATGTGTTTGATAATAAGAGTGGCAGATATAGGGTGTTTTGGTCGAGGTGGTGTGCAAAGTGAGAAGGTTACGAAAAATGATTTGGTAAACAGAGAAGAGGTAGTAAAAGCTTTGCGAAAGATGAAAGCCGGCAAGGCAGTGGGTTTGGATGGTATTGCAGTGGAATTTATTTAAAAAGGGGGTGACTGTATTGTTGACTGGTTGGTAAGGTTATTTAATGTATGTATGATTCATGGTGAGGTGCCTGAGGATTGGCGGAATGCTTGCATAGTGCCATTGTACATAGGCAAAGGGGATAAAGATGAGTGCTCAAATTACAGAGGTAAAAGTTTGTTGAGTATTCCTGGGAAATTATATGGGAGGGTATTGATTGAGAGGGTGAAGACATGTACAGAGCATCATATTGGGGAAGAGCAGTGTAGTTTCAGAAGTGGCAGAGGATGTGTGGATCAGGTGTTTGCTTTGAAGGATGTATGTGAGAAATACTTAGAAAAGCAAATGGATTTGTATGTAGGATTCATGGATCTGGAGAAGGCATATGATAGAGTTGATAGAGATGCTCTGTGGAAGGTATTAAGAATATATGGTGTGGGAGGCAAGTTGTTAGAAGCAGTGAAAAGTTTTTATCGAGGATGTACGGCATGTGTACGTGTAGGAAGAGAGGAAAGTGATTGGTTCTCAGTGAATGTAGGTTTGCGGCAGGGGTGTGTGATGTCTCCATGGTTGTTTAATTTGTTTATGGATGGGGTAGTTAGGGAGGTGAATGCAAGAGTTTTGGAAAGAGGGGCAAGTATGCAGTCTGTTGTGGATGAGAGACCTTGTTAAGTGAGTCAGTTGTTGTTCGCTGATGATGTAGCGCTGGTGGATGATTCGGGTGAGAAACTGCAGAAGCTGGTGACTGAGTTTGGTAAAGTGTGTGAAAGAAGAAAACTGAGAGTAAATGTGAATAAGAGCAAGGTTATTAGGTACAGTAGGGTTGAGGGTCAAGTCAACTGGGAGGTAAGTTTGAATGGAGAAAAACTGGAGGAAGTGATGTGTTTTAGATATCTGGGAGTGGATTTGGCAGCGGATGGAACCGTGGAAGCGGAAATGAATCATAGGGTGGGGGAGGGGGCGAAAGTTCTAGGAGCGTTGAAAAATGTGTGGAAGTCAAGAACATTATCTCGGAAAGCAAAAATGGGTATGTTTGAAGGAATAGTGGTTCCAACAATGTTATATGGTTGCGAGGCGTGGGCTATGAATAGACTTGTGCGGAGGAGGGTGGATGTGCTGGAAATGAGATGTTTGAGGACAATATGTGGTGTGAGGTGGTTTGATCGAGTAAGTAATAATAGGGTAAGAGAGGTGTGTGGTAATAAAAAGAGTGTGGTTGAGAGAGCAGAAGAGGTAGTTTTGAAATGGTTTGGTCACATGGAGAGAATGAGTGAGGAAAGATTGACCAAGAGGTGTCAGAGGTTGAGGGAACGAGAAGTGGGAGACCAAATTGGAGGTGGAAAGATGGAGTGAAAAAGATTTTGAGTGATCGGGGCCTGAACATGCAGAAGGGTGAAAGGCGTGCAAGGAATAGAGTGAATTGGAACGATGTGGTATATCGGGGTCGACGTGCTGTCAATGGATTGAACCAGGCATGTGAAGCGTCTGGGGTAAACCATAGAAAGTTCTGTGGGGCCTGGATGTGGAAAGGGAGCTGTGGTTTCGGTGCAATATTACATGACAGCTAGAGACTGAGTGTGAACGAATGTGGCCTTTGTTGTCTTTTCCTAGCGCTACATCGCACACATGAGGAGTGAGGGGGTTGTTATTTCATGTGTGGCGAGGTGGCGATGGAAATGAATATAGGCAGACAGTATGAATTATGTACATGTGTATATATGTATATGTCTGTGTGTGTATATATATATGTATATGTTGAGATGTATAGGTATGTATATTTGCTTGTGTGGACGTGTATTTATATACATGTGTATGTGGGTGGGTTGGGCCATTCTTTCGTCTGTTTCTTTGTGCTGCTTCGCTAACGCGGGAGACACCGACAAAGCAAAATAAATAAATGAATATGAATATATATATATATATATATATATATATATATATATATATATACGTAGTAAGCTTGTCACAAATAGACGTTATCTTCGAGGCCGGTCATAAAATGAATGATGTATAAGGATATGAGAAAGAAAGTGTGAGACTGTACTTGGAGACGAGGAGTAAAGAGAGTGGGTATGTGATGCACTTAAGGAAGGCCTCGGTCGATCTTCGTAACTTAACTTTAATGAGACGGAAATTAAGACCAGCAAACCTGACACGAAGGATGTAAGATGATTCCGGACAGCAAGTCAGTGCGGCTGCTCCACACACACACACACACACACACACACACACACACACCTTACCACAACCGCTAAGTATTATGCGGATGAATAGAATGAATTGAGTGAACACATGGTTAATGCAAACAGCATATACAGAAATTTATATAAAACTGTATGATAGTATTCGTAGAATGTTCAAGCGACGAGTGTAAAATTCACTCCCCGTACAGTACAGACAGATAATGACAAATACGTAATTATATATACATATACTTGCAAATACAAATTCATAGAGGAAATACAGGATAATTTCCTGAAATGGTATGTCACTAAACAAACTACAATCAGAAGGCCTGATATGCCATTATCACTAGATCATCATCATCATCATCATCATCATCATCATCACAAAGAGGAGTACAGTTATCATGTAACGCTTGAGTTTAATCATATGTGGTAAACGCTTGAGTTTAATTATATGGTAAACGTTGAGTTTAATTACGTGGCAAACGCTTGAGTTTAATTATGTGATAAACGCTTGAGTTTTTGTGGTAAAAGCTTGAGTTTAATTACGCGGTAAATTCTTGATATTGATCATGTGGTAAACGCTTGAATTAAGTATGTGGTAAATGAGGAAGTAAAAGGAACAAAGATGAGACACACAGTGAAGATTCTAAACGTAGAATCTAAACAAAACTAAAAGTTTCTACTGGTAAATAAACTAGGAAATGGGGTTCAGTAGACACGATCCAGGTTATTCTTACGGAAGATCCCATAAAATCGAGAATAAAGGAGTTGGTGCATGGGTACTTTTAACTTCAATTGTGGAGGAAAGGTTAAAGAAGAGAGACCTGTGGTTCACTGAAAGATATTAAAAAGCAACACAGCTCAGGCATGTACTGTGACGAAGATATAGGCGATATTCCAGCCCGCTCAAGTTTGAAGGGCATAACACTGCAAGAAATGAACACAGCAGGATGAGAACATAGGATCAGAGAAACTTCGAAATAAAGCTTTAGTAGACAAGGCAGGAGATAATCCGAATGTTTTTCCACAGATCAGGAGCAAGCAGTTAATCAAGCCAAAGGATTCAGAGGAAATAATTGTATAGGATCATGTATAGACAAACGAGTACCGAAATGACATTTTGAGAATTGTGTTCACAGTGGCAGTTAGTGAAGCCTCAACAGCAGCCATATGGAGTGGGGAAGCTAGGAAGGTACAGATATAAGAATAAACGTAAAATAATAAAGAACCTTGACCTATACAATACTCATGACCTTGATGAAATCTCTCCATATGTGCTGAATGGAGGTCAAGTGTAACGAACGTTGGCATCTGTGAGACAGTGATCTGAAATTTAGACAACATGGATGGCTAAGAGAACTGTCTGCGTATGGACTGCCCGAAAGCATTTGACACCGTACCATGTAAGAGGCTGGTAAAAATGTCTTTTCTTCAGACAGAAATTAAGGTACCAGAATTACAGCGAAAGAAGAGTAAAAAGAGACTCGATTACGATATTCAAGCTGCTATTCTACCACCAGTCTGATGACGGAGGTAGAGGAACCTGAGGGACACTAAGCAGGAACGTCTTAGTAATGATGTAAAAAAGGTCCTTTTATAATATAAGATGAATGGATGTCCGGAAAAAATTGAATGAAGAAGTTGTGAATACTGACAACGTATAGAAGCCTAAGAAGGTGTATGGTAGAAATGCCCAACAGATGGAGCCATTCGAGAGTAAAACACCCTCTCCGTACTGTACAAATAAATAATCAAACAAACACACACAAACAAGTATGTTGAGTATTCCTGGGAAATTACATGGGAAGGTATTGATTGAGAGGGTAAAGGCATGTACAAAGCATCGGATTGGGAAAGAGCAGTGTGGTTTCAGAAGTGGTAGAGGCTGTATGGATAAGGTATTTGCTTTGAAGTATGTGTGTGAGAAATACTTAGAAAAACAGATAGATTTGTAGTAGCATTTATGGATCTGGAAAGGGCATCTAATAGGTTTGAGAGAGATGACTTATGGAAGGTTTGAAGAGTATATGTGGGAGGTACGTTGTTAGAAGCAGTAAAAAGTTTACAAAAAATGTAAGGCATGTGTAAGCGTAAGAAGAGGGGAAAGTGCCTGGTTCTCGGTGTACATCGGTCTAAGGCAGGGGTGCGTGATATCACCTTGGTTATTTAATTTGTTAATGGATGGGGTTGTTGGTTGTTAAGGAGGTGAATGCAAGAGCGTTGGAGAGAGGGGCAAGTATGCAGTCTGTTGTGGACGAAAGGGACTGGGAAGCGAGTCAGCTGTTGCTCGCCGATGATACAGCTCTAGTGGATGATTCAGGTGAGAAACTGCAGAGTTTGATGACTAAGTTTGGAAAAGTGTGTGAAAGAAGAAAGCTGAGTAAATGTTAATAAGAGCAAGGTTATCAGGTTCAGTAGGGTTGAGGGATAAGTTAACTGGGATGTAGGTTTGAATGGAGAAAAATTGGAGGAAGTGAAGTGTTTAAGATATCTGGGAGTGGAATTAGCAGCGGATGGAACCATGGAAGCGGAAGTGAGTCACGGGGTGGGTGAGGGATCGAAGGTTCTTGGAGCAATGAAGAATGTGTGAAAGGAGAGAACGTTATTTCAGAGAGCAAAAATGGGTATATTTGAAGGAATAGTTGTTCCAACAATATTATATGGTTGCGAGGCATGGGCCACAGATAGGGTAGTACGGAGGTAGGTGGATTTGTTTGAAATGAAATTTTTGAGGGCAATATGTGGTGTGAGGTGGTTTGATCGCGTAAGCAATGAAAAGGTGAGAGAGATGTGTGGAAATAAAAAAGTATGGTTGAGAGAGCAGAAGAGGGTATGTGAAATGGTTTGGACATATGGACAGAATGAGTGAGGAAAGATTGCCATAGAGGATATATGAGTCAGAGGTGAAGGGAACAAGGAGAAGAGGGAGACCAAATTGGAGGTGGAAGGATGGAGTGAAAAAGATTTTGAGCGATCGGGGACTGAACATACAGGAAAGTGAGAGGTGTGCAAGGAATAGAGTGAATTGGAACGATGTGGTATACTGGGGTCGACGTGCTGTCAATGGACTGAACCAGGGCATGTGAAACGTCTGGAGGTAAACCATAAAAAGGTCTGTGGGGCCTGGATGTGGATAGGGAGTCGTGATTTCGGTGCATTACACATGACAGCTAGGGACTGAGTGTGAACGAAAGTGGCCTTTGTTTGTTTTTCTGGAGCTACCTCGCTGAAGCGGGAGGTAAATAGGGTGCGTAAGACAAGGGAGCAAATGGGAACTTCAGTGAAGGGCGTAAATGGGGAGGTGATAACAAGTAGTGGTGATGTGAGAAGGAGATGGAATGAGTATTTTGAAGGTTTGTTGAATGTGTCTGATGACAGAGTGGCAGATATAGGGTGTTTTGGTCGAGGTGGTGTGCAAAGTGAGAGGGTTAGGGAAAATGATTTGGTAAACAGAGAAGAGGTAGTAAAAGCTTTGCGGAAGATGAAAGCCGGCAAGGCAGCAGGTTTGGATGGTATTGCAGTGGAATTTATTAAAAAAGGGGGTGACTGTATTGTTGACTGGTTGGTAAGGTTATTTAATGTATGTATGACTCATGGTGAGGTGCCTGAGGATTGGCGGAATGCGTGCATAGTGCCATTGTACAAAGGCAAAGGGGATAAGAGTGAGTGCTCAAATTACAGAGGTATAAGTTTGTTGAGTATTCCTGGTAAACTATATGGGAGGGTATTGATTGAGAGGGTGAAGGCATGTACAGAGCACCAGATTGGGGAAGAGCAGTGCGGTTTCAGAAGTGGTAGAGGATGTGTGGATCAGGTGTTTGCTTTGAAGAATGTATGTGAGAAATACTTAGAAAAGCAAATGGATTTGTATGTAGCATTTATGGATCTGGAGAAGGCATATGATAGAGTTGATAGAGATGCTCTGTGGAAGGTATTAAGAATATATGGTGTGGGAGGCAAGTTGTTAGAAGCAGTGAAAAGTTTTTATCGAGGATGTAAGGCATGTGTACGTGTAGGAAGAGAGGAAAGTGATTGGTTCTCAGTGAATGTAGGTTTGCGGCAGGGGTGTGTGATGTCTCCATGGTTGTTTAATTTGTTTATGGATGGGGTTGTTAGGGAGGTAAATGCAAGAGTCCTGGAAAGAGGGGCAAGTATGAAGTCTGTTGGGGATGAGAGAGCTTGGGAAGTGAGTCAGTTGTTGTTCGCTGATGATACAGCGCTGGTGGCTGATTCATGTGAGAAACTGCAGAAGCTGGTGACTGAGTTTGGTAAAGTGTGTGGAAGAAGAAAGTTAAGAGTAAATGTGAATAAGAGCAAGGTTATTAGGTACAGTAGGGTTGAGGGTCAAGTCAATTGGGAGGTGAGTTTGAATGGAGAAAAACTGGAGGAAGTGAAGTGTTTTAGATATCTGGGAGTGGATCTGTCAGCGGATGGAACCATGGAAGCGGAAGTGGATCATAGGGTGGGGGAGGGGGCGAAAATTTTGGGAGCCTTGAAAAATGTGTGGAAGTCGAGAACATTATCTCGGAAAGCAAAAATGGGTATGTTTGAAGGAATAGTGGTTCCAACAATGTTGTATGGTTGCGAGGCGTGGGCTATGGATAGAGTTGTGCGCAGGAGGATGGATGTGCTGGAAATGAGATGTTTGAGGACAATGTGTGGTGTGAGGTGGTTTGATCGAGTAAGTAACGTAAGGGTAAGAGAGATGTGTGGAAATAAAAAGAGCGTGGTTGAGAGAGCAGAAGAGGGTGTTTTGAAATGGTTTGGGCACATGGAGAGAATGAGTGAGGAAAGATTGACCAAGAGGATATATGTGTCGGAGGTGGAGGGAACGAGGAGAAGAGGGAGACCAAATTGGAGGTGGAAAGATGGAGTGAAAAAGATTTTGTGTGATCGGGGCCTGAACATGCAGGAGGGTGAAAGGAGGGCAAGGAATAGAGTGAATTGGAGCGATGTGGTATACAGGGGTTGACGTGCTGTCAGTGGATTGAATCAAGGCATGTGAAGCGTCTGGGGTAAACCATGGAAAGCTGTGTAGGTATGTATATTTGCGTGTGTGGACGTGTGTATGTACGTGTGTATGGGGGGTGGGCCATTTCTTTCGTCTGTTTCCTCGCGCTACCTCGCAAACGCGGGAGACAGCGACAAAGTATAAAAAAAAAAAAAAAAAAAAAAAAAAAAATATATATATATATATATATATATATATATATATATATATATATATATATATATATATATATATGCGACTCTTCTCTTCCCTTGCCTCTCGCCAGGCCGTCCCAGCTCTCCTGCTCCTCTCGGCATTACTAGGCCAGAGGGGGGCGGCCTTGTGACCTGTCACCATCGACAGCTGAAAACCAGGAGCCGCCAGGTGACAGCCGAGGACTGACTCCAAATTCCTGCAACGGGAAGTCAGCACCACAAGTAAAGCATCCTCCTCGAAGGCTCAGAGTGGGGTGCCTAAATGTGTGTGGATGTAATCAAGATGTGAAGACCCTTACTGGAAAAACAATCACTCTTGAAGTAGAACCTTCAGACACAATTGAAAATGTGAAGGAAAATAGTGAAATTGGAGAAAAATGTAGCTTAGACATTGAAGCTTATTGATACAGGGGTTAAATTGATGAGAACTGATATTGACGTTTGTGTAAATAAATTATACATTTCCTTTTTTCCATAGCCAGAGGTTGAACCATTATGTGACATTCATTTTTTTCATTCATTTCAAGCTAGAAGTTTCAGTTTTCTAAATTGTTTCTTACATTTTTCATATGTATATATATGTTTGTGTGTGTGTGTGTGTGTATATGTGCGTATGTATGTGTATGTGTGTGTATGTGTATATGTATATATATATATATATGTATATTATCCCTGGGGATAGGGGTGAAAGAATACTTCCCACGTATTCCTCGCGTGTCGTAGAAAGCGACTAGAGGGGACGGGAGCGGGGGGCCAGAAATCCTCCCCTCCTTGTATTAACTTTCTAAAAATGGGAAACAGAAGAAGGAGTCACGCGGGGAGTGCTCATCCTCCTCGAAGGCTCAGAGTGGGGTGCCTAAATGTGTGTGGATGTAACCAAGATGTGAAAAAAGGAGAGATAGGTAGTATGTTTGAGGAAAGGAACCTGGATGTTTTGGCTCTGAGTGAAACGAAGCTCAAGGGTAAAGGGGAAGAGTGGTTTGGAAATGTCTGGGGAGTAAAGTCAGGGGTTAGTGAGAGGACAAGAGCAAGGGAAGGAGTAGCAATACTCCTGAAACAGGAGTTGTGGGAGTATGTGATAGAGTGTAAGAAAGTAAATTCTCGATTAATATGGGTAAAACTGAAAGTTGATGGAGAGAGGTGGGTGATTATTGGTGCTTATGCACCTGGGCATGAGAAGAAAGATCAAGAGAGGAAAGTGTTTTGGGAGCAGCTGAATGAGTGTGTTAGTGGTTTTGATGCACGAGACCGGGTTATAGTGATGGGTGATTTGAATGCAAAGGTGAGTAATGTGGCAGTTGAGGGAATAATTGGTATACATGGGGTGTTCAGTGTTGTAAATGGAAATGGTGAAGAGCTTGTAGATTTATGTGCTGAAAAAGGACTGATGATTGGGAATACCTGGTTTAAAAAGCGAGATATACATAAGTATACTTATGTAAGTAGGAGAGATGGCCAGAGAGCGTTATTGGATTACGTGTTAATTGACAGGCGTGCGAAAGAGAGACTTTTGGATGTTAATGTGCTAAGAGGTGCAACTGGAGGGATGTCTGATCATTATCTTGTGGAGGCTAAGGTGAAGATTTGTATGGGTTTTCAGAAAAGAAGAGTGAATGTTGGGGTGAAGAGGGTGGTGAGAGTAAGTGAGCTTGAGAAGGAGACCTGTGTGAGGAAGTACCAGGAGAGACTGAGTACAGAATGGAAAAAGGTGAGAACAATGGAAGTAAGGGGAGTGGGGGAGGAATGGGATGTATTTAGGGAATCAGTGATGGATTGCGCAAAAGATGCTTCTGGCATGAGAAAAGTGGGAGGTGGGTTGATTAGAAAGGGTAGTGAGTGGTGGGATGAAGAAGTAAGAGTATTAGTGAAAGAGAAGAGAGAGGCATTTGGACGATTTTTGCAGGGAAAAAATGCAATTGAGTGGGAGATGTATAAAAGAAAGAGACAGGAGGTCAAGAGAAAGGTGCAAGAGGTGAAAAAAAGGGCAAATGAGAGTTGGGGTGAGAGAGTATCATTAAATTTTAGGGAGAATAAAAAGATGTTCTGGAAGGAGGTAAATAAAGTGCGTAAGACAAGGGAGCAAATGGGAACTTCAGTGAAGGGCGCAAATGGGGAGGTGATAACAAGTAGTGGTGATGTGAGAAGGAGATGGAGTGAGTATTTTGAAGGTTTGTTGAATGTGTTTGATGATAGAGTGGCAGATATAGGGTGTTTTGGTCGAGGTGGTGTGCAAAGTGAGAGGGTTAGGGAAAATGATTTGGTAAACAGAGAAGAGGTAGTGAAATCTTTGCGGAAGATGAAAGCCGGCAAGGCAGCAGGTTTGGATGGTATTGCAGTGGAATTTATTAAAAAAGAGGGTGACTGTATTGTTGACTGGTTGGTAAGGTTATTTAATGTATGTATGACTCATGGTGAGGTGCCTGAGGATTGGCGGAATGCGTGCATAGTGCCATTGTACAAAGGCAAAGGGGATAAGAGTGAGTGCTCAAATTACAGAGGTATAAGTTTGTTGAGTATTCCTGGTAAATTATATTGGAGGGTATTGATTGAGAGGGTGAAGGCATGTACAGAGCATCAGATTGGGGAAGAGCAGTGTGGTTTCAGAAGTGGTAGAGGATGTGTGGATCAGGTGTTTGCTTTGAAGAATGTATGTGAGAAATACTTAGAAAAGCAAATGGATTTGTATGTAGCATTTATGGATCTGGAGAAGGCATATGATAGAGTTGATAGAGAAGCTCTGTGGAAGGTATTAAGAATATATGGTGTGGGAGGAAAGTTGTTAGAAGCAGTGAAAAGTTTTTATCGAGGATGTAAGGCATGTGTACGTGTAGGAAGAGAGGAAAGTGATTGGTTCTCAGTGAATGTAGGTTTGCGGCAGGGGTGTGTGATGTCTCCATGGTTGTTTAATTTGTTTATGGATGGGGTTGTTAGGGAGGTGAATGCAAGAGTTTTGGAAAGAGGGGCAAGTATGAAGTCTGTTGGGGATGAGAGAGCTTGGGAAGTGAGTCAGTTGTTGTTCGCTGGTGACACAGCGCTGGTGGCTGATTCATGTGTGAAACTGCAGAAGCTGGTGACTGAGTTTGGTAAAGTGTGTGGAAGAAGAAAGTTAAGAGTAAATGTGAATAAGAGCAAGGTTATTAGGTACAGTAGGGTTGAGGGTCAAGTCAATTGGGAGGTGAGTTTGAATGGAGAAAAACTGGAGGAAGTGAAGTGTTTTAGATATCTGGGAGTGGATCTGGCAGCGGATGGAACCATGGAAGCGGAAGTGGATCATAGGGTGGGGGAGGGGGCGAAAATTCTGGGGGCCTTGAAGAATGTGTGGAAGTCGAGAACATTATCTCGGAAAGCAAAAATGGGTATGTTTGAAGGAATAGTGGTTCCAACAATGTTGTATGGTTGCGAGGCGTGGGCTATGGATAGAGTTGTGCGCAGGAGGATGGATGTGCTGGAAATGAGATGTTTGAGGACAATGTGTGGTGTGAGGTGGTTTGATCGAGTGAGTAACGTAAGGGTAAGAGAGATGTGTGGAAATAAAAAGATCGTGGTTGAGAGAGCAGAAGAGGGTGTTTTGAAGTGGTTTGGGCACATGGAGAGGATGAGTGAGGAAAGATTGACCAAGAGGATATATGTGTCGGAGGTGGAGGGAACAAGGAGAAGAGGGAGACCAAATTGGAGGTGGAAAGATGGAGTGAAAAAGATTTTGTGTGATCGGGGCCTGAACATGCAGGAGGGTGAAAGGAGGGCAAGGAACAGAGTGAATTGGAGCGATGTGGTATACCGGGGCTGACGTGCTGTCAGTGCTATCAAGGCATGTGAAGCGTCTGGGGTAAACCATGGAAAGCTGTGTAGGTATGTATATTTGCGTGTGTGGACGTATGTATATACATGTGTATGGGGGGGGGGCATTTCTTTCGTCTGTTTCCTTGCGCTACCTCGCAAACGCGGGAGACAGCGACAAAAAAAAAAATATATATATATATATATATATATATATATATACCAACATATATATATATATATATATAGAGAGAGAGAGAGAGAGAGAGAGAGAGAGAGAGAGAGAGAGAGAGAGAGAGAGAGAGAGAGAGAGAGAGAGAGAGAGAGAGAGAGAGAGAAATCTTAATACATTTACGTCGGTGGATCCTAAAAATAAATCTTCTCCATTACAAAGTTAAGATCACTTGTGTCAGTTCAAGGTGAGAACTCCTAACCTTGTGAGGGATATCCTAAAGCGCCGGGCCGATGGCCTCTCTAATGTAATCTTATTGGCAGCACCAACAGGTAGCGTCAGGTCAGATGAAGTCCACCACATCCGCCAGCATGATTACAGGCATTCGGAGGACAGGTGACGTTAGAAAGGAAGATAAAACGACAGAGAAAGATGGCTACCTGTCTGATAGGCAGCTCCCTGTCTGACAGAGGGATACGTAGGTAGCTACCTGTCTGACAGAGGGATACGTAGGTAGCTACCTGTCTGACAGAGGGATACGTAGGTAGCTACCTGTCTGACAGAGGGATACGTAGGTAGCTACCTGTCTGACAGAGGGATACGTAGGTAGCTACCTGTCTGACAGAGGAATACGTAGGTAGCTACCTGTCTGACAGAGGAATACGTAGGTAGCTACCTGTCTGAGGGAAGACAGCAACGATGAAGGAGGCTACCTAAGACTATTAGGGGCTATCTGTACATAATCGTAATCGATATAGGCTGCTGACTATCGCTGACTGGGAGTTCTCTCTGTACCTGCTTCACTCTACGAGCAGAATCCCCTGGTTCCTGCACCCTAGGGATCGCGTAAGGTTCAAATAATCAAGGGAGCACTGACCTGTGACTGCTTGATCTCGTTTGGCGAGAAATTGCTGCTGATCTTTCAGAAAGAGAAGTTATGGAGTTACACCAAGGAGTGTGTGAGTGTGTGAGTGATCCAGTAACGGGGCTGGTGTCGCTCTTTGCTGGAGGTAATGAGACAAATATCCTTACCAACTAAGAACAGCCATCATCAACTCACCACAGACTCGAGAGTTCTCAGTCTGTCAGTTCTCCAAGTGCCTGAATCTCTTGAGGTAATTCTATGTTCTAAAATATACTGAAATACGTATGAAAGCATAATGGAAGTATGAAGAGTCTACGTACGAGAGGTGTATTTGCAGACAAATGAAGAGGAAATATATTTATATTTGTGTATGACGGAATTCGAAAAGACCCATATTATGTGATACCAACTTCCATATAGATTCTGGTCGCCTAATTTGCCAATTCTCTGGGTGAAATACTGTCGTTGTATCAGTGTTTTACAACCAAGTTCACGCGTCAAAAAATAAAGTAATTGTGTTGCAAAGAATTTCAGCGTCTTAAATTTTGCAAAAGTATATAGAGATATTTGTATCCAATGATATATTTCCTACCTTTACTACTTCACGATAAAAATTTATGTATCATTCTGAAAAGATGGCAGACATTATGGACTGTACCAGAACTGATTATTATATGACGGGGCAAGGCGGGTGGCGCGTGGGTTTGGCCTCTCCGTCCATCACACATTTTGTTCGAGAGAAAACCGAGTCACATTTAGTGTGTAGGCAGCCGAGGGCATGGGGAATAGATCACGTGCTTCTAGCCTCAGTAAGTTCAAAGGGACTTCAGAAGAGCCAGCTGTCTCAACCTGCGAGAGAAGAGTTTCCTCTGGCAACGTGGAGCGCTACTACGTCTCTGTCTACGGGGTCGTTCTGTGTCACGCTGAAGACCCCCAGGAAGTCAACATTGCCCCCAGGAAAAGGTGACGCATGATGATACTAGGACGATCGAAACCTTTTCCAGCTCATACGTTCAGACCACTGTTAAAAAAGGCCTTTCTTTCGTCCACAGTATCACTTATTTCCATAATGCCTGCACGGCAAAGGCTTCTACCCAGAAACTATGTGGCTGCCTCTTCCCGTTACCTACCTCGAGGTTCTTCGGCTACGTCAATGCCCCGTGATCTGAGCAGGTCAAGCAGCAGGTGTGCAAGTTCCTTCCTCCTACGCGGTGTGTTGTGCTATGCAAGAATAATGCCCCTCAGAAGGGTCACACGGAGAGGCTCAAGCCCTGTAGTGTCCGTGATGCTCATAGCTTGTACTTGAGGGGAGTTACAGTTTGTGTCATCTACCACAGACCCATCTGTCGGGTAGCTGGGATATAATGTCATCTAGAACGAGAATGGGGAGGTACAGCAGTGTGAGGTCCCGTAGGAAATGTGCTGTCACTAGTACAATGTTTATAGTGTAGGGAAGGAAACTTAAACATCTAGATTGAAGTTGTCTGTCGGTCGTTGATCAATGAACAGTCACTAGCTGACTAAACTCGTAGTCTCTGCCGTATCCTCAACATGAAGATGTTTAATACAACCAGAGTCAAAACTTCCAGCATAGAACCTTCTGACTACCAAGCGAGCGGCTTAACTTTCTTCTCTCAAGATACATGTAATGACGGATCATCAGGAGAGCCCCATGGCAGCTAACAATACACACTGGTTGGTTGGCTGTTTGGGCTTTAGGCCTATCATATAGCAGGGTCATTAAGGCCATCAACGTCAAGCTACAACGACCAACAGGATAACTTTTTACACCTTCTTCAAGCGTTAAACACCTTCAGGTGTTAAGGATAATTCTAAGATCACATACATTCTCACTGTGTACGTGGCCCTTGCACGGTGAGATGAAAACACAGATGAAGGGCAAAACCTTTGAAGTCTAGTTGTTTATAACTTTAATATAATACAAATAACTGATAAGATCTTTCCATACACTATACAACAGATTTTTCATTAATGTCTTCCTGTGGGAGCCAGGGAAGTGTTTCCAAACCAAGTAACACTGAAATAATTTAATAATTTACAGAACGCGACCAACAGTACTTTCCAAAGAGCTGCAGATATAATCAATATCGTGTTTACATCAATATATTAGTAAAATACTGAATAATCATTACAAGTTCTTTGTGCCATTAGATACTAATCATAAAGAAAATAAAGAATTTCCTTGACTCTTTCAGTTATAATATCACATGTAAACTAGGAGGTCACAGTTGTTTATTAGAAATTAAGCTTTGCAAAGAAAAGATTTTTGCCCGGCAGTCATCATGTAAAGGAAAAAGAAATGTAAGTTCCATATATATATATATATATAAATATATATATATATATATATATATATATATATATATATATATATATATATATATATATATATATATATATATATATATATCAGGTCTAACATTTAAACTACCATGTTGTTTTCATACTTGTATCGACCTTCCCATCTGAAATGTTGTGTGCCCCCACGTTGTGGCTGCAGTCCTATGGGTGTCGTATTTCAGAATAATGTAATCATTACCTCCTACGCTGTTCTCATAATGGCAGGGGAGGAGGGAGATCGTGAAGGGTGGGGCGTATCTGGGAGGAGACGGATAGGCGAAGTAGGAGAGAGTGTGGGGTATAGACCTGGCCAGCCCGTACAGATTCTGGCACTCCCACCAGAAACAAAAAAAAAACTACATTTCGTCAGATCTGTGATCCTCCACCACACTATCCCAGCCTCACCTCGCCCTCACCACCCCACCTGGCTTCCCCATCAACAGCTACTCCCCAGTACCCATCCATCCACCTTGTCTCCCCACAGTGACATACTCCCCAGTCAGTCCCCACCCACCCGCCATGGCTCCCCACAATGAGATACTCTAGTCCCCATCCTTCCCAGACCACTTGGCTTCCCCATCTTGAGCTACTCTCCTCTTCCCACTTACCTACATACCCTTTCCATACTGAATTACTCCTAAGTCCCCATATATGATCATGTGCTCAAGATAAACACTCACACGTCGACAGTTCTCAAAAACACATCTAAAACTAAGCATAAAAACAGATTCGCATGTTTAAGAAAAATAAAAGACAGAAACTAGAGGACAACGAAGACCCCCAACTGCAGACATCTCCAAGATCTAGACATCAACACAAACATGGAACACATCTGGTTCCATCGAATCCTCTAAAGGCCTAACAGTAAAGCAACGCTCATCAATCATTGCACACAATGTACATTCCTTACCCTACCTTAAATACATACATTCTCACACTACCAACATACACTATCACTACAAACAATGTACATTCCGTACCCTAACTACATACATTCTCACACTACCAACATACACTATCACTACAAACAATGTACATTCCTTACCCTACCTTAAATACATACATTCTCACACTACCAACATACACTATCACTACAAACAATGTACATTCCTTACCTACCTTAACTACATACATTCTCACACTACCAACATACACTATCACTACAAACAATGTACATTCCTTACCTACCTTAACTACATACATTCTCACACTACCAACATACACTATCACTACACCTAATGTACATTCCTTACCTACCTTAACTACATACATTCTCACACTACCAACATACACCATCACTACAAACAATGTACATTCCTTACCTACCTTAACTACATACATTCTCACACTACCAACATACACCATCACTACAAACAAAGTACATTCCTTACCTCACTTTGACTGTTACATACATTTCTCACACTACCAACATACACCATCACTACACTCTTTGAACATTCCTTTACCTTTACATATATTCTCATTCTAGCAACACACACACCATCACTACACACACACACACACACACACACACACACACACACACACACACACACACACACATATACCCCTGGTAAGCCGTGGATATAAGGCATCACGAACGCATATTTAACCAAACATTGACTTACGTTAATAAGCCAACACAATGTATATTTACATTCTGCAAATGTCTTTTATTTCCTCTTTTTTCGCTCGCAAAAACTCAATGATGTATATATTGTGGACACGAACAGTGAAGTATAAAGGGGTACTAGCAAGCCAAAAAATTCCAAGCAAAAAATGCTTACCCCTCAAATCAAAATTCTCAAAAATATTAACCGTTGGCAACTATTCTGGAATATATATATGGGCATAACACACCTGGAGACGAAAACAAATACATACGATAGGGGAGAAAATTGGCCAAAGTATCAACACCTACACAAAATCGCGATGACTTGCACACATACGTGAAATATACACACGCGAACGTGTGTGATGATGACAGGGATGTTAGAGATGATAGGGAGGGCTACAATACCTTCAATTAAAGAGTCCCACGAGAGGGCTAATAACCCCACTACACCACCAGGTCATTTTCTCTAATTAAACACAGCACTTGTGTCTTCCCTGACACCTGAGCCAAGTCTCCAATTAGGACGGAGAAATGCTTATTTTTTTCCAGTATGTCAGTACTATATTCAAAGGATATTATGATTATCCTGGGATATGTATAGCTCCTAATGGTAATTTCTACATGAGGGAGAAATGTGTAAAACTGATATTTGTGCGCGCGCGCATACACACACACACACACACACACACACACACACACACACAATGACTATGACTTAGCAAGGGCCATCCCGGATCAGGCCCGCAAGGGTTCGAATCCTGAGTATGGCAGTCAGCTTACACTCAACCCAGGTGTTTATCCTCCCCTCGGGGTAGGGGGGGCTTCTACTCGTAAGCTGCAGACATTTATAAAGTAACACAAACAAAATCAATCAATAAAGACCGCGTAAGAAATCCAAAATCTAAACAATCACAAACCTAGACACTGTAAAGAAAGCAACGAGACTGTGAGTCCTTCCTTAATACATGGACGACGAAGTCGACAGCACTCAACATTAGCAAATATAAGATCACGCTAACCACGCCACCTCTGGTCCTTCCTCCTTTATGACCTGTTCATAACACATATACACATCACTACTAATAACAAAGAACAGTTAGTTTATTGACAAAAATAATAACAGTTCAATAACATAATAAGTAAACCCATTTTCCATAATTCTTGTCCAATATACAGGAGCTTCGTTACTGAGAGCAGACAAAAAATTCTCTTAAAACATTACTCAAATGTCAGCCACAAACCAACAACAGCCCTCAATAAGACAGACATGAAAAATGTATACCTTGACACAACTGCTCATCCACCCTTCACTCCCACTGACACACTCACTCTGTTAATAATGAAAACACTCCCGTGCAACACACCGTGAAAACATATCAAAATTCCACCAAATGCGCTTCGAAGCAGTTGCATTCCAAGAATTTGTGAAGAGACCTCTTTAAGCATTTATTGTTACGCAACAAAATCCCAAACGTCAAAGGACTTGCCAACAAAATACCTGTCCTGAAACTTTCCAAAACACCTAACTCTTCTTTCCCCTATCGTACCATACCACTGTACCAAAACTATTCAAAGTCAAGTATAATATCCCCTTCCACAACAATACACGGCTTTACAACCAAACCCTTCACTACCAAACAGTACACATACCTCGCACAACACACCCTGGATTGTTTTAAACAATCACAACCCCCTTCCCGCACCATACCAGTGGCAATAGATAGAAGCAAAGCATTCGATATCGGCTTCTGACATATCTTCACATGAAAGATACTTGACACAACTCTGCATAAAGAAGAAATAAGTACCAGCCAACTTCGTGATCAGCTGCCACGCTGGCTGGACTAAGCCACATAACCTTCACCTCCAATGTCATCAAGCTCTACAATGGAGTCCCCCAAGGAGCACTGCTTTCAAAAACACTCCTTATTTCTTTCTGCATGACCTCTCGTCCTCTGTAGACTAATGTCCTCTCATATGCAGATGACCTCACTAACACATCATAACACCCTGAAAGTACTCAAGCAACTACAAACATGCAACACTACACTCAAACAGAACACAAGCTCATTGAAAACAGAATGTCTGAACTGCCAAGGAAATTCAGTATCACCCTTTTAACCCATGATGAATCTAATCTGTACTCTCACATGACCTTGAATAGTTAACCCCTCCCATTCGACAGAACTCCAACCATACTTGGTATCACACTCGACACATACACACTTTAAATTACTCCCCACCGCATAAACATCGAAACAAGGCCACAATCACACTATATATCTTCATAACATTACACTCTACGTTACTGGAAAAGAAAAAGAATTCCATAGTATCTTTAGCAGAACATTCATCCACTCTTAACTCACATTACGCTCCACCCATCCATCCTTGCAAAAGTAAATATAACAAAAGCGCAAACGACAAAAAAAAAAGACACTCAGAATAATCACCAGCTGCCCAGCAACCACAAGCATTCAACTGCAAAATGGAGAGAGAGAGAGAGAGAGAGAGAGAGAGAGAGAGAGAGAGAGAGAGAGAGAGAGAGAGAGAGAGAGAGAGAGAGAGAGAGAGAGAGAGAGAGAGAGAGAGAGAGAGACAGAGAGAGAGAGAGAGACAGAGAGAGAGAGAGAGACAGAGAGAGAGAGACAGAGAGAGAGAGACAGAGAGAGAGACAGAGAGAGACTTTCAATGCAGTACCATAAGAACAAGCTAGGCAGTGTCGGCAGAAAAATCACTGAATCGCTTTTAAACCTCTCCCACCCACATCACACCATAACCAACCACTAACCCTCCAGTAGAAATATACTGTACCTTTGCTTCACAATTCGACCGGCTGTATCTACAGATCCCTACGCCACTTAACAAAGGCAATACCGAAAAGAAAGACCTGTGCAAACTGTAATGTCTCTACAAGCACTAAACAAATCCCCCCCCCCAAAAAAAAAAAAAAAAAAATAAATAAAAAAAAAGTTAAGTGAGAGGACACGGGCAGCTGAGGCACTAATCAAGGCCATCTCATTAACGCTATATATATATATATATATATATATATATATATATATATATATATATATATATATATATATATATATATACATATATATATATATATATATATATATATATATATATATATATATATATATATATATATATATATATATATATATATATATATATATCCTAGACTAAATCAGGTACCCATTTTACTGACCAACACCCTGGGGGGTGGATGAACGGCTGAGTTGACTGGACCGACGTGCCAGAAACAGGACTCGTATGTGGGCGGCCCGTGAATGCGTCACGGTCATGAAGGCTAACCTCTACACTCCACCAAACGTACACGTATCTGAAAGTACATTCGCCAGGTCCGTACAAGTTACGGTTCCTAGTCTGCGTCCTGGTTACAAGTCATCTTTCCACTGAAGCAAACATCAGTTCAACACATCACAAGGCCCTTCATGCTGAAGATGCAGCTTCCACAATGAGCACCCGTCACACACCTGTCTGCCACTGACCTCTCAAAGACATGGACAGATCATGTAAGAACCGAGGGGAAGCCCCATAAAAGGGTATCCTTGGGCCAGGAAATATTTTCTTTTTCATGGATACTCGCAGTATCTCGCCTCATTGAGGTAACGTTAAGAGAGGACTGAGCCTTACAAGGATAATCCTCACTTGGCCCCCTTTTTTGTTCATTCTTCTAGAAAGAATAAAAACTGAAAGGAAGGATCCCCCCCCCCCCACATCCCTTTTAGTCGCCTTCTACGACGGGCGGAAGAAGGGGAAATACCCCCCCCCCCCCTTCACCTCGTATTTCAGTTAATAAAAGATGGAACAGAAGAAGGAGCCAAGCGGGAAGTGTTCATCGTCGTAGAAGGCTCAGGCTGGAAAGTCTGATTGTGTGTGTGTGTGTGTGTGTGTGTGTGTGTGTGTGTGTGTGTATAACTAACATGAGACGAGAGACAGGTGGTATGTTTGAAGAAAGAAGGCTTGATGTTCTGGCTATGAATGAAACGAAACTCAGGAGTAAAGATGAATGGTTTGGAAATGTCTCATGAATAAAGTCAGGAGTTGCTGTGAGGGCAAAAGCTAAGGAAGGGGTAGCAGTACTACTAAAGCAGTTGTGGGAGTGTGTGAAAGGGCGCACGGAAGTGAGCTCCAGATTGATGTGTGTAAAACTTAAAGTGGATTGCGAGATATGGGTGATTATAATCACTCTTGCACCTGGCCATGAGAAGAATGATCATAAGAGGCAAGTGTTTTGGGAGCAGGTGAGGTGAGTGAACGTGTCAGCAGTTTTGATATGAGACCAAGTATTGATGATGGGTTATCTAAATGCAGAGACGAATAATGTGGCAGTTGAAGGTATATCTGCAGGGCATGGGGTATTTAGTAAGGTGAATGGAAATGGTGAACAGCTTGTGGAGTTGTGCGCTGACAAAGGGTTTGTGTATGGGAATACCTAGCATATGTATGTGAGTAGGAAAGATGGTCAGTGGGCATTACTGGATTACATACTGACTGACAGTATGAACATGTCTGATCATTACCTGATGGAGGCGAGGGTAAAAATGTGTAGAGGTCTTTCGGGAAAGAGGAAACGTTACAGGTGAGAAAAGACTGGTAAAAGAAAGTGAGCTTGGAAAAAAGACCTGTGTGAAGAATTAATTGGAATGGCAGACGGTAAAAGTAAACGAACCTAAGGAAGTGGGAGAAAAATGGAATATATTTAGGGCAGCAGAAGTGTATGACATGCGCAAGTAGAAGCTGGGCGGTTGAAAAAGAGCAATGAGTGATGGGATGACAAAACGAAGTTGTTAGCAAAAGAGAAAAGAGAGGTGTATGGGCGGTATTAACAGGGAAGGAATGCATGTGATTGGGTAATGGACAACAGAAAGCTGTGGGAGGTAAAGAGGAAGGTGCAGGGGTTGAAAAAGAGAGCAAATGAGAGTTGGGGTGAGCGAGTATCAGTAAACTTCAGGGAGAATAAGCTGATGTTTTGGAGGGAGGTTAAGTGTAAAAAACAAAAGAGCAAATGGAAACGTCAGTAGAGGCAAATGAGGAAGTGTAACAGGCGGGGATGAGATGTGGAGGAGATGGAGTGAACATTTTCAAGGAATGGTGAATGTGTTTGATGACAGGGTGTTAGATTATGGTGTATGGGTCGGGATTCTTTGCCAACAAAACCCTCAGGTATATATATATATATATATATATATATATATATATATATATATATATATATATATATCTGCAAGCGTAAGACGATGTAATAAGGAGCCAAACATCCAAATAACAGAGGAAATATAACTGACTCCTTGCACATTACTGAATTAAATCAAATTCTTGTATTAGACACAAAGAAGAAACCTCACTTCATTCAGAGATGAATGTACAGGGAAAAATCATATAATTTGGGAAGACTTTCAGTAGATATAGGATGTGGGACTGAAACAAGTCTTTTTTTTTTTTATAATTTGGTATTCTGTCTCTCAACATCTTCGTGGGGCAACATTTCTGCTAACTATTGCTTCCTTTTCGCTTAACACTTCAGTAAGTTTACGTTTCTTTAATCTGAAATCCCAGATATATAATGCCAATGTGACTAAATGTTTTTGAGAGTTTAACGTCTGTTTGCAGGTGCCAATATTTCATTCAGCTGGCGCTGTGGTGGACTACGAGTCTCGTGATGTAACGTTTCTGTGCACTGACGAGCTTTTGCCTCTACGGGGATGTATGTAACCAAACGTTTCGTGCTGGAAAGTCTTTACCTGCACCCAGCCACAGGGAACCACAAGAGCCAGCTAGCATCGAAGCTTGTCGAACAGAATAGAAAATCACGGTAGTTACCAATGGTTTAATTTGCAAAGAATATATATAAAACCCTTAAAAGAGCTAAGCAGTAAAGTCATCCTCTTTTGAGCGATGCGGGTGGAAAGGAGAGATATGGATAATACGTCAGGCCAGAGTATGCAGATGCACGCACTCCGTCCATAACAGATAGAATCGGGGCGCGATATTCATGTGATTGTTGTTGATGACGTCATTCTCGAGGCGCTAATATGAGGAGAATGAGTAAACATCTGCCTCACGACAGACGAGGCAACGCTCTTTGTCTAGCTGCCGGCAGGGAGGGCTGGACACCTACCACACGTCAGAGGATGCAACGCTTTGGTCAGGTTGCTAGTTGAGGGCACTGAGGGGCTGTTTGTTTAGGTCCAGTCAACTACTGCCTCGTGTATGGCTAAGTGAACCAGTACCTCACGTATGGCAAACAGGTTTATCTGGGAGGAATCTGTGTGTGTGTGTGTGTGACCTGCAGAAACACGATGAACCCCACCAATTAAATCCATAAGAAACGTATGAAAAAAAAAAAGGCCTCGAAATGACGTTTGACTTCGATGGTCGGCATTCAAATCTTCCTTAAATATAAAATGACCCTAAATCGTCAAGACGGGGAGCAGACAGCCGCCGAGGATCAAGTGTGCAATGAAACGACCAGTCAGAAAACTGCTAGCTACATGCTCTCGTTTTCTCTGCATGTAAGCAACGTACATAGCATTCGCATTTACTGCAGTCAGGGTCTGCACCGTCGATCTACTAAAACTAGGGCAGAAATTTTCAACCAATCCAGATGCCACATTAACCAGGCAAATCCGCCAGTGCCCGGCTCCCCACACAGAGACAACACTTTAAGCAGTACAATCTCATCACATACATTTCTATTGACTGGCGTCCTCATAGAAGACTTGTGCATAACCGACCCTCTTCTTTACAGTGGGAAACGCCATCAGAGACCAATAGAAATGATGAGAAAAGTAGCCTTAGCTCAAAGTCCTTCGGTGCAAACTTCAACGATGTTCTCCGGTGTTAACTGTGCTTATCGTTAATCCATCTCCACGACTGTCATACCAAGAGTCATACCGTAGTGTTCAGTGTTCGTGCATCGTGAGCAAGTGTCGTTCCCTCTCGTGTTCAGGGGTCGCGCTGTCGTCCTCAAGGGTTTACTACACCATTCCACAGTCATATGGGCCACGTCTCTTACATGTTACGTGACCTTCACAAACCATTTCCACGTCCTAGATTGTTATTTCCATCCTTAACAAGGTTCTATTTTCGCAACGGATAATGTATACTACGACGAACGAATGGAACCATTAACACGTCTCCTCCATAAGCTTGGTAGCTGAATAAGCCATTAACAACCCGAGGAAGACGTCGTCATCTGGCTAATCACCACCCTAGGGGATCATCAGGACCCCGTGGGGCCTGGAGGGCGCACGGCCTCCTAGGATGGGGCTCGAACCGCGACACCTCGACTGTGTAATTACAGAACCCACACCGTCTTGTTACCAGATCGCCATAATGATAATGAAGCATTTGAAGCGTAAATATACGTCCAAGATGAAACAGATAAAGCATCAGTACATCACCTGAGAGTCCCATTATAAACGGATATGGTTTTCGATGAATATTTAAAGAATAACAACGGAGGGACTATGCCTCTGCAAACAGAAAATGGAAGATGCGTGCGTAAATTACCACCTGGATTTTCTGAGATAGCGTGATAATGCTGGGCCAGGCGGACCCCAGGGCGACTTTGTTTAATTTGCAGGTACCCTGTGAGTTTTTGTACCTTCCCATTAGCATCTTCCCAATATCTCTTGTCTTTAAGAATCCCGGCTGGAGGAACAAGATCATTAACATGGCCCATCAGGACCTTCCCTAGGGACCACATCCTCGTCAAATATTAGTATTTACACGTTTGTATCTCTCGTGGTCGCTATAAATACACCCACACACACACACACACACACACACACACACACACACACACACACACACACACGAAGCAAACAACAGCAAAACAATAAGAGGGAATTAAGAAAATCTTGTAAGTCATTATAGTCTGATACTTCGGTATTCAAAGAGACTAAATGTACATTTATGCCGGGAAATGTAACACCCTGAAAAAGAAAGAGATCATTTGCTGCGGAATGAGGAAACATTGTGGAGCAATACTAGTTGACTACACTAGAAACATTATAGAGTCGTGTGTGTGTGTGTGTGTGTGTGTGTGTGTGTGTGTGTGTGTGTGTGTGTGTGTGTGTGTGTGTGTGGATCACGCTGTAAGGTTGGTCATTGAAGTCTAGATTATTGCGTCACAATCTTCACGCAGCAAAGAATAATCTTCCACATACTTCACAGCAAATTGTGTCCTACATACTTCGTAGTCGCCAGATCACTGGTCACCGTAAGCGTCATACTGTGCTTCCTGTGCAAGATCTGCTAACCTGTGTTCCACTGGGTTAAACTTCACTTACAACAGGTGTGAGTTTGCATGTTGTACATACTGTGTGACCGCTGGCATCTCAAAAGTGGATCGTTCTCATGTCTATTTCTTTCCCTACGGAGCTGAGTTTTGGAACTTCAAAGATCTTCCCAAGTCTCTCCGATCAGGTTTTCTATTTCTACCAAAGCGTTCAGATATATAATATTTCCTCAACTCTCCAACATTTCTACCTTTTTAGTCCTTTCTCATATTGCATCAAATGTCAGAGCGCCATAAATGCTTCCAGTCTGTGACTGGAGCCTTCGACACAGAAAAAGAAACCGTGTCTTAGGGAGAGCGCCACTCCAGAATTCAGTCATCTTCAAATATGACAATACATGACCGATGGTGGTCAGAGGAGGAGAACACCTCGTGACAACGCAGCTGTGTCCTGACCTCCTGAGAACGCATCTCGAGGTGAGCATTAGCCTAAAACAGACGACGTTAAAACTATAGAACTGTGTCACACAATGTACTGTATAATACAACACACACACACACACACACACACACACACACACACACACACATAACAGAACCGACCTGTGTCAATGATGAGACGCGGAGAACACACACACTCGACCTGTGCCGGTAAAGACATCCAGAGAATGGGTCATCAGCGTGACCAGAGCCAGAGCCATGCTTAGTCTTAACAAATCTTTTCACACACACACACACACACACACACACACACACACACACACACACACACACATACACACATAACAGCATTTTGACATGGACGACCCATGCACTGAAGGCGGGTGTGGTCACCGAATAATCTTGAGCACTTAAAGATGTTCAGTTATTTTCGACACGGTCGACCTTAATGACCCCTGGCAATCAACAGACCTTAAACCCAAATAACCAGCCAACCAACAACCAACCTTTTATATAACAACACTTTTTCGTACAGTGAACAACAACTATACGACACAAAATCTAATGCAGCGCCTCTAGAATACAACTGTAAATAATGATCAGCATTATAGCGAAGAGCATCGCTTCCGACATCCAGTAGGTGAAACCGGACAGCAAAACCTGAGATGCGACAATTGAACAGCGCAACACTTACATACCAGTAACTCCTTAGCAACACACCTGCAACATCTAAGCACTTGAGCATCAACAGGAACATCACGTGCTGAAAACATTGAGAAGATGCACCTGGGCAACACACCAGGGTCAGCAACACCTGAAGGGCAGCATCACTGCACAACCTATCATTATCAACAACAACAGCTCAGAGACACACCATAATGGAGACCAGTATCTCTGCAATGGGAAATTCGTCCGGCATTTGCATAGTGAATATCTACAACCCCGTAATACAACACAATGAACGACAACTCTTGCGCAACAACACACAACGACAACAGCTCTCCAAAACCTCGGAAGGAACAGCATCACATCTTGAACAGTGATGATGAACATGAACTCGAAATACAACCCAGAAAGAACACTTACGCCACAGTAGCGTTCCTACGTTTCCGACGCCCCCCAGCGAGAACAACATGGCTGAATACTGGCACCAGGTGCTACGTGGCGGGTGAGGTGCCCTCAGTAAGGCGACTGTTGTGGTCATGCAGCAGACACTGCTGGCTGGGAGCAGAGAGAAAGATTCCAATACCATACAGTCCGGTCTCCTTTTCCACAGCAGGATCCAGTCACGGACATGATTCGTGGTCCAGGTCATCCCCTCGAATGTATAGGAGAGAAGAAAAGGGTAGTAGGAGAACTTAGGAGGAAGAAAGAGAAAGAATAAGAGAAAGAGAAAATAATGTCATCAACAGCATCATTAAATTAAGAATTTTCCAAAATGTTTGCCACTATGGTGTACAATTCCGCCCCTCACTTCGTTTCTCATCGTCGCTGCTGCGTGTAGACAGCATACAGTCTCTCTCCTGGACTCATAAACGTTTGTATATGTCAAAAATCAGTCACAGTCATTCTAAATTTCAGTGTCTCCCTTGAGCATAGTGGGATCTTAGGCACAAGATGATCCTTGAACTCGACAGTATGTCCTCTGGGTGTAATGACCTGACTTTGACCTTACCTTCACTGGTCAGGTCAGTGTCCAAGCCATCATGCGCAAGTGTTGCATCATCGAGTTCAAGGGTCGTAACCGTCGTGCTCAAGGGTCATAACCGTCTCGTGTTCAAGTGCTGCACCGCCTTCTTCAAGGGTTCAACCAACGCATCGTCGTGTTCAAGGGTAGTATCGTTGTGTTCGAGAAAGTATCGTTGTGTTCAAGGATTGAACCTTCGCATCGATGTGAAAAGAAAACCGTGTCGTCATGTTCAAGGGTCGTACCGTCGTGTTCAGGGGTTAGTATCGTCGTGTTCAAGGGTTGTGGCGTCGCATCGTCGTATTCAGAGGATGTACTGTCATATTTAAGTGTCGCATCATCGTATTGAAGGAACGTATCGTCGTGTTCAAGGATTGAACCGTCGCATTGTCGTGTTCAAGAGTCGCATCGTCGTGTTCATGAGACATATCGTCTTATTCAAGGGGTTAAGGCTGATGAAAATGAGATCCAATCGTATCTCAGAAGCGATGACGTTTGTTTAGCTGATCTTCCAGGGATGTCAGATATGTTAGGAAAGCTAATGAGTGGCGGGATGCGAAGTAAAGTTGTTTGTGAAAGGGTTAAAGAGAGATATATGGGCAGTATTTACAAAGAGTACAAATAATTGGAAAATGTGTAAGAGAAAGCAGCAATTAACCCTATAACTTTCACTGTAATCCCTTTTCGAACTGTCCGAAAAGCCCTCCTCTTTCTGAGCACAAGTATGGAGTATAGCCATGATGGTATCCACCCCCGTGTACTGAAAGTGTGTGCCTCCAAACTTGCACATCTGCTTCCTCGTCTGTTCCTTTTCTGTTTAAAACCTCAGAACTTTTCCTTCTTCTTGGAAGCATGTGTTGGTATACCCCATCCCTAAGAAGGGTGACCGTTCTCATCCCTCAATCATCTGTTGCTTTGACATCTACTACTTCTGAAGCCCTTGAATTCCTCCTCAACTCCCATATCATCAGACATCTTGAAACTCACAGTCTTCTCTCTGATCACCAGAACGGCTTCCGTAAGGTGACATTCACTAACATCATCTTATCATCCCTGAAAAATTTTGGGGAATCATATGTGGTTGTCTTTGATAAATCTAAAGCCTCTGGCAAGGTGTGGCATCGGAGTCTCTTCTCTAAGCTCCCTTCTTTTGACTTTCCTCCCTCACTTTGCTCCATATCTAGCTTCACCTTCCGGGGTAACTGACGGATCAGTCTCCAGTCTCTCTCACTTTCGCCATCAACAGCGGTGTCCTTCATGGTACTATCCTGTATCCTACACTTTTTCATCTTTTATCAACGATTTTCTCTCATGTACAAAAAAATAAATGTACTCATATGCTAATGATTCGATACTGCATTCCACCATATCCTTCATCTCTGCTCCTTCTTCTCACTCGATCTGCATCTTGTCTTGACACAACTTCCACAATAAACTCATAGAAGATATCTGGTTAACTTTAATACCTCCAAGGCCTAGTTTCTGCCAATCTCTCCACCGAAAATTCCCCACAACTTTCTGCTCTTCAATGACAGTTCTGTAATGCCACCTATCAACTCAATGAACATACTTGGTATCACTGTAACACCTACTCTATTTTGGAAACCTCACACTACAGAAATAGCGAAGTCAGCCTCTACGAATCTGGGAGTCCTGTTTACATGTCAAAATTTCTTATCTTTCTAACACTGGTTCCGTTTATACAAAGAACTGACTCTAGCATGGAGTACTGCTCTCACATCTAGAGTGGTTCTAACTCTGAACCCTTACTTGACAGAGTTGAGTTGGAAACTGTTCGACTTTTCAGCTATCCTAAGCCAATCTCAAAACTGGACCCGCTTGCCCTATACCGCAACTGTTGTTCACTTTCCCTCTTCTATAAGTATTACTTTGGTTTTTGCTTCCGAGAGCTGGCTGCTTGTGAGGCCACACCATTAGCTAGACCACACAATACTCGGCAAGCTACTGCGTCACATGATTACTGTGTGGCCACAGGCCACTCAAAGGTGGGCAGTATTGATAACTGTTTCTTTCTCTACACCTGAAAGCTCAAGAACTCTCTACCAATTAACGTCTTTCCCAATAACTGTGACCTGGCACTTTTTAAATGACAAGCTTTCCAATTCCTCCAAAATTTATAAATACTTTTCCTTGTCTCTTCTTTTTCATTTTCACTAACTTTATATTTCTATTAAGGCCTGGTCATGACGAGGATCTTGGTCCGTGTCTGCAGCCTCCAACGTAAAAAAAAGGGAAAGGAATCACGATATTCATAGGATGCCAGCGAAATTCTCAATACTGTTCCTTCTTTTCCTTCAACAATAGAGCTACGTACTGGGAAGTGAATATACACTATTTTTCAAAGAGAACAAAGAAAATGAAACTGTCTGTATGTGACTGTGATGAACGTCTGCAACAATAGTTCTAACTCTTGCTCATATCTTTCGTTGAATTTGTGATATGACCTCAAAATTCTTGATGATGATTTTCTCCTGAAAACACCGCAATGTTATCATAATTCAGGAAGCGTTACACTCAACGACACACAATTAACGAAAAAACAACAACTTCAGAACCACTACTGCAAGACATGTGCAAGAACAGTATGTTGTCGTCCTGGTCACATTCTGCTGTGAGCCAGTGCGGATAACAACCGCAGTCAAATGTCTACTTCGAAGTCATCGGCTACCAGGGGATGAGAGGGAGAGTGGACTCCAAATTTACATGACGGTCTTTAGAAAGTTGAATATTAGAACATAAGGAATAAGACGAGGACAACCATGAAGGGAAGCAAGGAAACACGTCTCGAATCCCTGAGCTGCTTCACAACAGCAAAGCCTGTGATCCTAGATGGAAGTATCATCACTCCCCTGAGCATGAGGGTATGAGGGACTGGTGTTTGGCCTGACCCTTCAGGATCATGTCAAAGGTTACGCTACCATAACAGAGAGTCGTACCGCCGTGCTCAAGGGTCGCAATGTCGCGCCAAATGGTGTTCAGGTCAGTACCTTTTCCCTTAGAATTCATTAGGGAAGGAACAGAGGGAAGATTTCGGGGTTTAGTTTCAGTAAATCCCAACAATGTATCCCCCCTCCTCACCACTCACCTCGTCATGTGCAATATTCATGACCAGTATCGGCCGGGCCAGGTAGCAGCGTTGCAACACCACACCCACGTGCTAAATAGGCTTTGACGTCATTCAGTATGACGTACCAATTCCTTCAACAAAAGAGTCAACAGAAATTCTAAAATAGAAAGAAGAATGCATATACATTAGGCTTTCGTAGTTCAGAGTAAATTTTGTAAATCTGGAACTTTTACACGTTTCATAATCTATTTTTTTTTTCTCCTAAGACCAATTCAGCTGTTCAATATTTCAGTACAAGAGGCGTCAGGTGGTGTTCCTTGATAACTAGCGTGATCTTGGCCCACTGATAAGAGTGGAAATGTATGTACATGATGGTTTGCAGCCGATAAGCCTAGTGTGCACAAGCGTCGTGTAAGTACAATGTATAAGGTGATACACAAGGATTATGCCACCTTCACGTGTTCATGTCTCCTTACCAAAGAGGTTTAGTGGTTACTGGAAAGACTCTGCTCACCGAAAAACTCAATAAAACTGCAAAAGAAGAAAACAAAAAATGCCGCAATGTGTAACAGAAAACGTGAAACAGAAACACTATTCTGAGTCTGGCTGTTGTTACACACACTCTGCTCTCGTGCAGGACGGCGCAAAAGGATCCTCCACACGTACACTTCGTCCGAAGGCGTGCGGCCAAGCGTTCCTGTACTATGATCCTCTCACTCGTTTGCACGAGATGGATTGCCTCCGCAGCCCGCTCGTTTCACTCCTGCTGGTCGGTAGGGAGTAGTTGTCTTATTCGGGAACTAACGTTTGTCCATTTACAACAGGCTGATTCGCTGCTCCATACACTTGCAAACCTACGATGCGACACTGCGTACCTCCACTTACTACTACCGACAGTCTGCGGTATGACGCGGCCCCATTTGAGAAAGTCAGGAGCAAAACGTCGACCACAGATGATCCTACTTACGTCTTACGACAACAACAATTTAGAGAGACATAATATCAAACATTCAAAATTTCTCTGCACATCAAGACGGTATTGCAGATAGGAGATGTCAGTTCTTTCCTATACTCCCGATGCCATATCTTGCCTCTGGCCTCCCCCCTTTTTTTTCCCCCAACTTTCTTGTTTTCACCCTCCCTCCAGCGCCTACCCAACCTTATCTCCTCCCTCTCATTCCTCCGTATCCACATGCTTTAACCTTCCTTTGTTCCCACTCCGTGCCATCCAGACCTTACTGCCACCACTTCTCGCCTTCATCCATCACCTCGACCGTCCATTCTGGACCCGGGCAGTTCTGGTGGCCACAGTTGACCTCTTAGCTAAACACAGACTCATGGATGGATTGCTCGCTTGACCACGGACACCTGCGTACACCTGCTATACACCGCACTGGAGTCCACCATGACCTCAAACTGTCCACATCTCCACCTCGCAATTGCAGTGCCTCTGCTGTACCTGGCATAGCTGAAATCCACCAATAACAGTTTTTTGTTCTTTTTTTTTTCTTTTTAGTATGATTTTTTTCCCTCTTGGCTTTCTTCTCAATACTACAGAAGCCGATGTTTCTGTTATGATAGCTGAAAATGATTACCATATTCATTAGTATGATATTTTTCGTGGTTCGTTCTCTTTCCCCAAGTGATTCCTGCTGTTCTGGTGTTTGGTGATGGTTTCTTTTTTTTTTTTTGTGGCAGTAACGTTGAACATTAGTTTTTGGCTTTTGTCACACGGAGGGAAAAAATGCTACTACAGATTTTGGCGAAGAAGGAATTTAAGGATTTAAATGATAGTCGACCGTAGACGCCTACTGCTGATGTCACACTCGGTTATTATGTCGTTTTATATAAACAGTGTCTACCGTTGTTTCATTGATCCGTAAACAGTCTGTTGCTGTTTACTGACTCACAACAGTATCAGTTTCTGTTTTATTGATTCACAAACAGCATTTGTTGCTGTTTACTGATTCACAATCTTATCTATCTATCTATTTATTTATCTATTTTTCAAGTTGGAGGCTCCAGTCACGGACTAAAGTCCACATCAAGGCCGGGATATAACTGAAATACTGCTGTTGTATTACTGTTAAACAATCAGTACACATTCGTCTTTTCACTGATCCACAAACAGTATCTGTTGATGCTTTGCCGATTCACCAAACTCAGTACCGATAAAATCACAGGCATCTGTTTTTCAATAAAAATTTGCTAATCACACGACGTACAGCCACTAACGTTTTTTTTTTTTTTAATCTAAACAATCAAAACACATTGTAATCTATTATACATATGTTGTACGAATTTTGGCACTGATGACCTGAAATGTCAAGATCCATCAAATGTAACATACATACACACATATACCTTTTCTTAGCCATTAAACTAACTATAAACAACACAATCATAGGTTTCTAATCTATAACATCAACTTCTTTCTCTTGATATTTTGTAATCTTGGGTCATAACTCTGTAAGTGGATGGATGAATCCCTCATTCTAGTCTGAGAAATTCAAACATCATGATGGTTCATATACTACCGTGTGTGTTCTCATGTCTTAATCCATCCTCAGCCTCACCTGGCCATTCCCTCTCGCATCATTTCCCTCCTGGATGCATCTTCTGGGACACTTGCTGCCTCTCATCTTTCCTACGAACAGTTATGTATGGGTAGAATGACCCTCATCTCACCTCACACCAACTGGACCGTCCAGACCTGATAACATCGAACACTTGGCTAAAATGCAAAGCCATTTTTCTTTTCAGGCTCCCGACCACAGGCTGGCGGATTGGTTGGTCTTGTCTGCGGTCCCATCTGGTTAGCACACAACAGAGACCACCCTCAGGTCTACTGCGAGTCCTGTGTCTGTTCTAACACCAAGTTATACCTCAGTTCCCAGGTCCTCTCTTCATTCCAGGTCCGATCCAGGTCCAAAGTTTGCTCCTGGGTCAAGGCCCTCTCCCCATCCCAGGTCCTTCGCTCAAATCCCATGTTTGTTCCCGGTCCAAGGTCGTCTGGGAGTCCGAAGTCCACCCCCAACTCCCGGGGGCGCTCCGATTGCTGAGTCTCCTACAGGCAGACTGACTGACTACCAAGTCACAACCTAATCAGTTACCTGTCGGAGGCCGAATGATTTAAAGGGTTGGAAGGGTAGTGGAGCAATAAATCAAATGAGTCAGTGGCCAAGTGACTGAGTTACCGGCGGAGTGAGAAGAGGAAGACTTAAGGATTAAGTTACCGACCAAAGTACAGCTCACTGATCTTCCTATCACTGACTGAACAATCCGGAGGTTACAAGGAACAATACAGAGGTGTTCCTCCGCTCCTCTGACTCTGATGATATTCAGATTGGCGAGCGAAGCGTAGGACGTCGTACTGATTTGAATTCCCACCCCAGTCATCAACCTCGTCAATGGGGGAAAATCGGGGAATCTCGACAGTCATTCATGAAAAGCCATTACGCTGCGTCTCCAATGACGCGAAAACAAAAGCCGACGAGCAGTTCGGTTCCTATCCTGCAAAAGACAAATCTTTTCTGGGGCTCATCACCGTTCAGTTGCCACTGCACGGTCTAACACCAAGTCAAATACCTTTCGTGGTATCAGATGCATTCTCTTACCATGCCCCCGTTAACCTCACCTCTTCCTATTCAGTCACTGACAACGGTGGGTGAAGTTACATACAACTGCACACGGTATTATACATCTATGATTCTATCGGATCTTGTCCCCTCCATCGTCACCCATACAAGGTTCATTTCAGCTGACATCTGTCTACTTTCGTCTGCGCTTGTAGGTGCTGTGTCGTACATCACTGCTTTAACTTCGCTCGAGCTGTACTTTTAACAAATATGAAGTCCACTATGATTATCAGAGTGTCTTACAAGTGCTGCCGACACATTAATCCCCTGGAGTTTTAGTATCATGTTACTTGTACACCCGTAAGGTCAATGAAATGCTTTGTCTACGGAGTATATCAAGACAATAATCATTTCAAAACTAAAACTGTTACTCAAAATTACCCGTTTTCTTCTACATAGAGCTGTTTGTTTTATCTTATTTCCTATTCAGCCCGGGTTTATCTCACACTGTTCCCCCATCTTCCCGCTCTCTCTCCTCTCAGGTATTATCTCCTTATTTTCCAGTGGAAAGCATACGCACAAGAGTCATGGTCGGTGATTCATATTCTCGGTTATGCTCATAAATCTGTCCATACAAGTTACAACCATCACAGCGGGACGATGCACTGCCTTGTTTCACTTCAGACATCACACATCATCCTTCAGTTTCAAGAGGTGCATTTACTTTAGCAACACCCGGATTATGCATATGTTATTTCAACCGCATTCAATAACTGGCAATGTATTCCACATTCTACCAATGATCTCCACAATTGGCATCTTGATTCGGAATCCAAACTGTCGCACATCTTTACAAAACCGGGTACAGTTCTGTATCACTTTCTAAACCTTTTCGAATTATCATCGGGTTGCCAAAATCGCATCTGTTGTGTGTGTGCGTGCGTCTCTCTGTCTGTCTGTCTGTTCAAAATCCACCCTGCCATTCATCTACCCTTGTTTCTCATGCTTGTCTTCCTTATACTAGATAGATGGGCCGTAACGGGAGATAAGCCATACATGGGTCCTTTCTCTTTTGTTTCAGAAAGTAACAAGAGAATCTCCTGGCCTCAACTCCCGCTCCCCTAAGTCGCCTTCAACGACAGGTAGTATTGTTTCTCGTCTATCCCCACACACACACACACACACACACACACACACACACACACACACACATTATGCCCTCCTGACAGCAGCATTGGAGGCACTACCATCTGGTGGGAGCTGGATACACTAACCATAGACTAGTCGTTAGCGCTCCTAGTTCCCAAACAAATGGTGGCGGTTCCAGTCCTGCTGTCAGAAGGGCATTATGTGTTCTATGTGGTGGGATGAAGAAGTAAGATTATTAGTGAAAGAGAAGAGAGAGGTATTCGGACGATTTTTGCAGGAAAAAATGCAAATGAGTGGGAGATGTATAAAAGAAAGAGACAGGAGGTCAAGAGAAAGGTGCAAGAGGTGAAAAAGAGGGCAAATGAAAGTTGAGGTGAGAGAGTATCATTAAATTTTAGGGAGAATAAAAAGATGTTCTGGAAGGAGGTAAATAAAGTGCGTAAAACAAGGGAGCAAATGGGAACTTCAGTGAAGGGCGCTAATGGGTAGGTGATAACAAGTAGTGGTGATATGAGAAGGAGATGGAATGAGTATTTTGAAGGTTTGTTGAATGTGTTTGATGATAGAGTGGCAGATATAGGGTGTTTTGGTCGAGGTGGTGTGCAAAGTGAGAGGGTTAGGGAAAATGATTTGGTAAACAGAGAAGAGGTAGTAAAAGCTTTGCGGAAGATGAAAGCCGGCAAGGCAGCAGGTTTGGATGGTATTGCAGTGGAATTTATTAAAAAAGGGAGTGACTGTATTGTTGATTGGCTGGTAAGGTTATTTAATGTATGTATGATTCATAGTGAGGTGCCTGAGGATTTGAGGAATGCGTGCATAGTGCCATTGTACAAAGGCAAAGGGGATAAGAGTGAGTGCCCAAATTACAGAGGTAAAAGTCTGTTGAGTATTCCTGGTAATCTATATGGGAGGGTATTGATTGAGAGGGTGAAGGCATGTACAGAGCATCAGACTGGGGAAGAGCAGTGTGGTTTCAGAAGTGGTAGAGGATGTGTGGATCAGGTGTTTGCTTTGAAGAATGTATGTGAGAAATACTTAGAAAAGCAAATGGATTTGTATGTAGCATTTATGGATCTGGAGAAAGCATATGATAGAGTTGATAGAGATGCTCTGTGGAAGGTATTAAGAATATATGGTGTGGGAGGCAAGTTGTTAGAAGCAGTGAAAAGTTTTTATCGAGGATGTAAGGCATGTGTACGTGTAGGAAGAGAGGAAAGTGATTGGTTCTCAGTGAATGTAGGTTTGCGGCAGGAGTGTGTGATGTCTCCATGGTTGTTTAATTTGTTTATGGATGGGGTTATTAGGGAGGTGAATGCAAGAGTTTTGGAAAGAGGGACAAGTATGAAGTCTGTTGGGGATGAGAGAGCTTGGGAAGTGAGTCAGTTGTTGTTCGCTGATGATACAGCGCTGGTGGCTGATTCACGTGAGAAACTGCAGAAGCTGGTGACTGAGTTTGGTAAAGTGTGTGAAAGAAGAAAGTTAAGAGTAAATGTGAATAAGAGCAAGGTTATTAGGTACAGTAGGGTTGAGGGTCAAGTCAACTGGGAGGTAAGTTTGAATGGAGAAAAACTGGAGGAAGTAAAGTGTTTTAGATATCTGGGAGTGGATCTGGCAGCGGATGGAACCATGGAAGCGGAAGTGAATCATAGGGTGGGGGAGGGGGCGAAAATCCTGGGAGCCTTGGAGAATGTGTGGAAGTCGAGAACATTATCTCGGAAAGCAAAAATGGGTATGTTTGAAGGAATAGTGGTTCTAACAATGTTGTATGGTTGCGAGGCGTGGGCTATGGATAGAGTTGTGCGCAGGAGGGTGGATGTGCTGGAAATGAGATGTTTGAGGACAATATGTGGTGTGAGGTGGTTTCATCGAGTAAGTAATGTAAGAGTAAGAGAGATGTGTGGAAATAAAAAGAGCGCGGTTGAGAGAGCAGAAGAGGGTGTTTTGGAATGGTTTGGGCACATGGAGAGAATGAGTGAGGAAAGATTGACCAAGAGGATATATGTGTCGGAGGTGGAGGGAACGAGGAGAAGTGGGAGACCGAATTGGAGGTGGAAAGATGGAGTGAAAAAGATTTTGAGTGATCGGGGCCTGAACATGCAGGAGGGTGAAAGGCGGGCAAGGAATAAATTGGATCGATGCGGTATACCGTGGTCGACGTGCTGTCAATGGATTGAATCAGGGCATGTGAAGCGTCTGGGGTAAACCTTGGAAAGTTCTGTGGGGCCTCGATGTGGAAAGGGAGCTGTGGTTTCGGGCATTATTGCATGACAGCCAGAGACTGAATGTGAACGAATGGGGCCTTTGTTGTCTTTTCCTAGCGCTACCTCGCACACATGAGGGGGGAGGGGGATGTTATTCCATGTGTGGCGAGGTGGCGATGGAAATGAATAAAGGCAGACAGTGTGAATTGTGTGCATGTGTATATATGTATGTGTCTGTGTGTGTATATATATGTGTACATTGAGATGTATGGGTATGTATATTTGCGTGTGTGGACGTGTATGTACATACATGTGTATGTGGGTGGGTTGGGCCATTTCTTTCGTCTGTTTCCTTGCGCTACCTCGCAAACGCGGGAGACAGCGACAAAGCAAAATAAAAAAAAAATATATATATGGAGAAAAACTGGAGGAAGTGACGTGTTTTATATATCTGGGAGTGGATTTGGCAGCGGATGGAACCATGGAAGCGGAAGTGAATCATAGGATAGGGGAGGGGGTGAAAGTTCTGGGAGCGTTGAAAAATGTATGGAAGTCGAGAACGTTATCTTGGAAAGCAAAAATGGGTATGTTTGAAGGAATAGTGGTTCCAACAATGTTATATGGTTGCGATGCGTGGGCTATAGAGTTGCGCGGAGGAGGGTAGATGTGCTGGAAATGAGATGTTTGAAGACAATGTGTGGTGTGAGGTGGTTTGATCGAGTAAGTAACGTAAGGGTAAGAGAGATGTGTGGAAATATAAAGAGCGTGGTTGAGAGAGCAGAAGAGGTGTTTTGAAATGGTTTGGGCACATGGAGAGAATGAGTGAGGAAAGATTGACCAAGAGGATATATGTGTCGGAGGTGGAGGGAACGAGGAGAAGTGGGAGACCAAATTGGAGGTGGAAAGATGGAGTGAAAAAGATTTTGTGTGATTGGGGACTGAACATGCAGGAGGGTGAAAGGAGGGCAAGGAATAGAGTGAATTGGATCGATGTGGTATACCGGGGTTGACGTGCTGTCAGTGGATTGAATCAGGGCATGTGAAGCGTCTGGGGTAAACCATGGAAAGCTGTGTAGGTATGTATATTTGCGTGTGTGGACGTATGTATATACATGTGTATGGGGGTGGGTTGGGCCATTTCTTTCGTCTGTTTCCTTGCGCTACCTCGCAAACGCGGGAGACAGCGACAAAGTATAATAAAAAAAAAAAAAAAAATATATATATATATATATATATATATATATATATATATATATATATATATATATATATATATGTGTGTGTGTGTGTGTGTGTGTGTGTGTGTGAGGAAGTACCAGGAGAGACTGAGTACAGAATGGAAAAAGGTGAGAACAATGGAAGTAAGGGGAGTGGGGAGGAATGGGATGTATTTAGGGAATCAGTGATGGATTGCGCAAAAGATGCTTGTGGCATGAGAAGAGTGGGAGGTGGGTTGATTAGAAAGGGTAGTGAGTGGTGGGATGAAGAACTAAGAGTATTAGTGAAAGAGAAGAGAGAGGCATTTGGACGATTTTTGCAGGGAAAAAATGAAATTGAGTGGGAGATGTATAAAAGAAAGAGACAGGAGGCCAAGAGAAAGGTGCAAGAGGTGAAAAAAAAGGGCAAATGAGAGTTGGGGTGAGAGAGTATCAGTAAATTTTAGGGAGAATAAAAAGATGTTCTGGAAGGAGGTAAATAAAGTGCGTAAGACAAGGGAGCAAATGGGAACTTCAGTGAAGGGCGCAAATGGGGAGGTGATAACAAGTAGTGGTGATGTGAGAAGGAGATGGAGTGAGTATTTTGAAGGTTTGTTGAATGTGTTTGTTGATAGAGTGGCAGATATAGGGTGTTTTGGTCGAGGTGGTGTGCAAAGTGAGAGGGTTAGGGAAAATGATTTGGTAAACAGAGAAGAGGTAGTGAAAGCTTTGCGGAAGATGAAAGCCGGCAAGGCAGCAGGTTTGGATGGTATTGCAGTGGAATTTATTAAAAAAGGGGGTGACTGTATTGTTGACTGGTTGGTAAGGTTATTTAATGTATGTATGACTCATGGTGAGGTGCCTGAGGATTGGCGAAATGCGTGCATAGTGCCATTGTACAAAGGCAAAGGGGATAAGAGTGATTGCTCAAATTACAGAGGTATAGTTTGTTGAGTATTCCTGGTAAATTATATGGGAGGGTATTGATTGAGAGGGTGAAGGCATGTACAGAGCATCAGATTGGGGAAGAGCAGTGTGGTTTCAGAAGTGGTAGAGGATGTGTGGATCAGGTGTTTGCTTTGAAGAATGTATGTGAGAAATACTTAGAAAAGCAAATGGATTTGTATGTAGCATTTATGGATCTGGAGAAGGCATATGATAGAGTTGATAGAGATGCTCTGTGGAAGGTATTAAGAATATATGGTGTGGGAGGAAAGTTGTTAGAAGCAGTGAAAAGTTTTTATCGAGGATGTAAGGCATGTGTACGTGTAGGAAGAGAGGAAAGTGATTGGTTCTCAGTGAATGTAGGTTTGCGGCAGGGGTGTGTGATGTCTCCATGGTTGTTTAATTTGTTTATGGATGGGGTTGTTAGGGAGGTAAATGCAAGAGTTTTGGAAAGAGGGGCAAGTATGAAGTCTGTTGGGGATGAGAGAGCTTGGGAAGTGAGTCAGTTGTTGTTCGCTGATGATACAGCGCTGGTGGCTGATTCATGTGAGAAACTGCAGAAGCTGGTGACTGAGTTTGGTAAAGTGTGTGGAAGAAGAAAGTTAAGAGTAAATGTGAATAAGAGCAAGGTTATTAGGTACAGTAGGGTTGAGGGTCAAGTAAATTGGGAGGTGAGTTTGAATGGAGAAAAACTGGAGGAAGTGAAGTGTTTTAGATATCTGGGAGTGGATCTGGCAGCGGATGGAACCATGGAAGCGGAAGTGGATCATAGGGTGGGGGAGGGGGCGAACATTCTGGGGGCCTTGAAGAATGTGTGGAAGTCGAGAACATTATCTCGGAAAGCAAAAATGGGTATGTTTGAAGGAATAGTGGTTCCAACAATGTTGTATGGTTGCGAGGCGTGGGCTATGGATAGAGTTGTGCGCAGGAGGATGGATGTGCTGGAAATGAGATGTTTGAGGACAATGTGTGGTGTGAGGTGGTTTGATCGAGTGAGTAACGTAAGGGTAAGAGAGATGTGTGGAAATAAAAAGAGCGTGGTTGAGAGAGCAGAAGAGGGTGTTTTGAAGTGGTTTGGGCACATGGAGAGAATGAATGAGGAAAGATTGACCAAGAGGATATATGTGTCGGAGGTGGAGGGAACGAGGAGAAGAGGGAGACCAAATTGGAGGTGGAAAGATGGAGTGAAAAAGATTTTGTGTGATCGGGGCCTGAACATGCAGGAGGGTGAAAGGAGGGCAAGGAATAGAGTGAATTGGAGCGATGTGGTATACCGGGGTTGACGTGCTGTCAGTGGATTGAATCAAGGCATGTGAAGCGTCAGGGGTAAACCATGGAAAGCTGTGTAGGTATGTATATTTGCGTGTGTGGACGTATGTATATACATGTGTATGGGGGGGGTTGGGCCATTTCTTTCGTCTGTTTCCTTGCGCTACCTCGCAAACGCGGGAGACAGCGACAAAGTATAAAAAAAAAAAAGAATATATCGTGTTTCATTTTCCCCATGAATTCATCGGATTATATATATATATATATATATATATATATATATATATATATATATATATATATATATATTTTGTTTTGTTTTTTTGTTGGACGGTTGGTGAATTCTGGCAGGTACAATTTACAGTTAAGCCAGAAAGAAATTCTTTATGTCGAAGTTAATTGGTTATTTCGACTTTAGAACTATAGATTGCCAAGGTCGTTAGGGGCAAACAACGTCATCTTGTCAAAGCAACTTGAACACCATTTTGAATGTTCAATATCATTCTAAGGCAACACATGTTCTCATCCTCCTTCGTTAAAGAAATGAAGAATTGTGTCAAACTACGACACAGCATATTTCTTTTTTTTTTTTCGCAAAGATCAAATTTTATTCGTAAATTGGAATAAAACAAATCTAAAATGAAAATTATGGTAAATGTAAAAAAAAAAAAATAAAGCATGCGAATATGTGACTCTGCTATAATATGTAAAAATCAACTTTATTTACATAAATTAAAAAAAAAAAAATGAAGACGCACAAGGAATACAGCCATCAATGACTCGAGAGAACAGCTCGTCTCTGTAAAACAACTTCACGATCTAGTTTCACAAATTATAATGATGAGTTTCATGTTGCAGGCCACAACAGCACATGAGCCAGACCATCACCAAGGGTAAGAAAAACGTAGCGCACGGGAGCACAGACAGATATACGAACAGACAGACAGAAACAGGCGGCACTGTTGCCTATCATTTCTCAAGAACCTGTCATTCCTCTAACATCTAAGTCACAGCTAATCCGTTATTCACTTTATTACCACCTAACGGCCCATCCATCCCTCGTTCCATTCATGGTTACGAGCTGATCTGTCGTTCACTTTAAGCCTGTGTCAAACCTCATCTGTCGTCTTATAACTTCCAATCAAAAACTAATCTGTTATTCCTTTAATCTCTGATCAAGAGCTCACCCGTCGTTCTAGTAACTCCTAGCAACAAATCTATCTATTCTTCAACTTCGTATCAGATACTAATCTCTTGTTCCTTTAACCCTAAGAGCCAATCTACCGTCCCTATAACATCTGGTCACAAGCCAATCACGAAGCCAAGCCCTTGGTGTTATTATCACCATATACACTCCGGCCTGGTTATACAGCAAGGTAGCGAGCGAACCTTGCTGACCGAGCCTTGCTGACCGAACCTTGCTGACCTGATCGAACCTTGCTGACCGAAGCCTGCTGACCGAAGCCTGTCGACAGAACCTTGCTGACCGAGCCCTGCCGACCAAACTTTGCTGACCGAACCTTGCTGACCGAAGCCTGCTTACCGAACCTTGCTGACCGAAGCCTGCTGACCGAGCCCTGCCGACAGAACCTTGCTGACCGAGCCCTGCCGACCGAACTTTGCTGACCGAAGCTTGCTGACCGAAGCCTGCTGACCGAACCTTGCTGACCGAACCCTGCTGACCTAACCGAACCTTACTGAGCGAACCTTGCTGACTGAAGCCTGCTGACCGAACCTTGTTGGCCGACCCCTGCTGACCTAACCGAACCTTGCTGAGCGAACCTCGCTGACCGAACCTTGCTGACCGAAGCCTGCTGACCGACCCCTGCTGACCGAACCGAACCTTGCTGACCTATCGAACCTTGCTGACCGAAGCCTGCTGACCTAACCGAACTTCGCTGACCGAACCTTGCTAACGGACGTCTGCTGACCGAACCTTGCACTTGGCTCCTGACTCATCTATCAAAGTTTTTCCACTCCAGGTCGTCTGAAATCCAAGCCGCCAGCACTCCGCCTCTCTGACGTCGCCAGCCCAGACCTCTCCCCCGTAGCGTCTGTTTATATGAAGTGTGTCCCAGGGTCAAGGCATCGCCAGTCCACGGTTTTTGTGAGCGACTGTGACGATGAAGTCTCTCTCTCTCTCTCTCTCTCTCTCTCTCTCTCTCTCTCTCTCTCTCTCTCTCTCTCTCTCTCTCTCTCTCCCCTTCTCTCTCTCCCCTTCTCTCTCTCTCCTTCTCTCTCTCTCTCGTTCCCTCTCTCTCTCTCTCTCTCTCGTTCGTGCGCACGTAGGCCATAACACCTGCCAATGGTTCGTACCTAAGCACGGGTGCGACTGACTGAAGACATGGATGTGTGAAGCGAACGATGAATGACTTGTATGGATGATGGTTAGCGGGTGAGAGGATCCAGGTGGACCCGGGTGTAATACGGGTGAATGTGGATGACCTAAACTACATCTTGACCTTGGGCTACGCCAGGTGCCTGGGAACCCTACCCACTCGTACGTCATGTTCAGCAAACATCCCAAACAACTGTATTTTCTCCTCTGCAGAACATACTCTTGTTATTCTGCTGTATTTCAATTCATTCCATTATCATTTCTTTTTATTTTCTTTTTTTGGTGCGAGAAAATGTGAATAATTCAGTAAATGACAACTAATGAGCAGTTCGTATCTAGACTGTATATCGGGACGAAAGTCAAGACTTCACGGATTATGCGAAGCAGGACGAAAGACATAATAACCAAATGAAAGGACGATACGGAGGACGAGAAGACCAGCGGACGAACTGGGAGGTGTACGGGGGGAGGGGGAGGGGGGGGAGGGGTGAGAGGGTTACGATCTTAAATACACAGACGGGACGAAAATGAGAGCGAGGACGGGAACAGAGGACGATGTTGGCCTACACCTGGACGAACTCTGTACCTCGCGCGGGAGAATTCTGTGACGCAAGGGCGACGCATAGCACACACACTGGACGAACCTTAAGATACACAGACGAACTCTGAAACACATGTGGACGAAACTTGGAACACACAGACGAACTCTGAAATGTACAAACGATATCTATTGACACGCAGACGAACTCCTGGACACATGAACGAACTCTAGGACACACGGATACGTGGTATATCACTGAGACATAGAAACGAACACTGGTAACAGACACAGCTTGCTGCGCGCTGGGACACAGACAGACAACAGAACACTGGGACACTATGGAGAACGGACGGCAGAACACTGGGTAACACGGACGCCACAACACTGGGATACGCGGATGATAGAACACTGAGGAACACCGGACGGCAGAACATTGGGATAAGAATAAAGATGAGGAACAATACAGGAAGAACTATATTTTCCTACTACGGAGACATAAAAAGTACTAAATTGGCGAGAGAGAGAGAGAGAGAGAGAGAGAGAGAGAGAGAGAGAGAGAGAGAGAGAGAGACCGCGAAAGCTGTGTAGTCTCATAGCGATGCTGATTACTTTTCTGGCGGTGCAGAACTCCCCTGCAAGCGAGTGCATCGTGCATGAGGGAAAGCTTGACCGCTTGGACGTTCAGTGAACGAGACATAACGTAAATAAAGGAACGTTATGAACGAGCGCCGTGGCTACAACGTGTAACGAGCTCATACAACGCACGCTCATTGAACGGACGCCTCAAACACAGCCTAGCTTGATCATCTAATATTATTCAATTTCTCTTGTTTTTTCGCGAAAAATTATGGCGCGTAAAATGCTTAGGGACATATATAAACAATGCCGTAATCACATGACAACAGACACAGACAGTGCCACAAGAAACACATGACGACAGACAAGGGCAGCGCCGCAGGAACCACATATTAACAGATACAGAAACTGCCTCAGGGACCAAATGACAACAGATACAGGCAGTGCCGGAAGAACCACATAACAAAAGACATAGACAGTGTCGCAGGAACCAAGTGACAGCACACCGGCAGTGCCGCAGGAACCACATGACAACAGACATAGGCAGCGCCGCAGGAACCACATAACGAAAGATACAAAAACTGCCGCAGGAGCCAAATGACAAGATACAGGCAGTGGCGCAGAAACCGCATTACAACAGACACAGGCTTTGCCACATGTGGCGCTGTACACTGTACATCTCAAAGATAAGGCTCCGGATCCACAGATAACAGCACAAACAATTATTCAGTACATCTAAAAGGCTCCTAAGTTATCAAGTAATCGGAAAAGGTTGTAAATGGAGAGATCACCATGAAAAGAAGGTGCAAGGAGTGGTGGAAAGGCATATGTACGATATTGGAATCATTCTGTTACGTCAAGTACAAAATATGGTCTTGGTGTCGGAGGGAAAGACTTAATTCGTGGGAGGAAAAATGAAGAATATGGAACAACAGGTGTGAAGGGAAGGGGAGGCTGAAGGTGAGTGAAGGGAGGCTGAAGGTGAGGGGCCACGTCGTTATCTAAGCCTAAGACTTGGATATTGTCCTCGGGGTTAAGGAGTACAGGGAACCACCTCCCTTCGTGAGACCAACACTCCACAAGAGGACGGAATTGGCTCTCCTAAGAAGTGAGGTGAGGCGTCGGGAGAAGGATAGATGTATGAGTAGATGTAGGTATGTCTCTAGAACTAATACATTTAGTAAGTCTGTAGACTTACTGATTCTGAGAGAGAGACATTGATTTGCACACAGCACAGGGCTGTTGCAGTGTTAAGGGTCTGTAACATGGGCGGCGTTGAAGAGGAAAGGTAATTGAACATTGTCTGTCTTCCCTGACAGAAATTGCTTGTGCTTCTCAAGCAATGAATATCAAAAGTTTAATGTCAGTGGTGCGGTGCGTAACGACTGCCAGATCGTTATTATAAATGAAAGTGACATTGATATGGTCAGCAGGGAGATGAATGGAGGCTTCACGAGCCCAGCTTAAGAAGACGCTGCTGTCACCGAGAGTGTTACCTGCAGGTGGGTCTGATCTGCTTCCAGTTAAATGGAAAAGCTCACTTCTGCCATACAGAGAAATATGTAGAGTCAGGGGCAGAGGCCTGGTGTGTGTGTCCAGCAGTGCATAGGTACAGCGGACTGAAGAGCCAAGAGTCGAGAATAAGAGGAAATTCATTAAAGTCGGAAAGATTCTTTTATGAGATTTGTTAAGGGTTTCAGAGTATCTTTATGGCTAACAAGAACAGATTAGCCACCGCTGTGTAAGGTAAGGCCATTCGCGCTGTAATCGCTACGGCGACTGTCAGGCTGCACTTTCCAGATTAAACTGTCTCTCAGGTGACAGAGTGTTTTGTTTATGACTGATTCCATGACATGGTTCACGAGTGGTCTGGGTGGGGTAAGATGGATCAACCTTTTCAGGAAAATCGTTTGTGTCATCAAGTCTTTTCCAGAAACTGATACGTGTGGCAGCAAAGGGAAGTTTACAATACTTTTATATAATTCAGGTTGACTATACGGCGGAAATTTCTTGAGATGAAAAGAAAGAGGGAATGGGACAGTAACGTGAATATACGAGCAAGGCAGAGTCTATGTCTGGTAAAGACTCAGGCGAGGAAAAACAATGAAGAGGTGTGCAGACTGTTGCTGGAACTGACGTGAACTGGTAATACTGGTGTTTACACCATCAAATTACAAATCTGTATCATTAAAGTGGATGAAAAACATCAATTGCGAGGAGACAGTTTGTAAACTGGTTGTTCATCATGAAAGGGGATGATAAAACAGTGAAGACTCCTTGAGCTGCTTAACTCCGTTTGAGGAGGACAGCTGCAACGTGACTGAAACCTTGGGAAAACTTTCTGAACTCGGCGACAGGAAGGACCCTAGCCAAGGTACAAGCCTCAAATCAAGTCCTTGTTCAACGAATAACTCGCTTTCTAAAGTACCACCATAAAACGTAATGTTTGGTCACTTGAATCTCAATGATTATCCAAGGAATCATAAAAAGACACACTTAACATCCAACTTCTTGTTTGACAAGCTTCAGGCAACAGTATTTCGCCTCACTGAATCATCTTCTCTTCCTTTCCATCTTACATTCCTATGTCTTCATAGTGATGTCTCTTTTTCACTTGATCCCTCACAGATATCACTTTAGCTTCGACACGCATAAGTTGGCGTCGTGCCAGCTACCTTCTCTGCCAAGGGAACGTAGCACCACACACATCATTATATCCCACTACAGTTGGGCGAGTATCAGCAACTCGCTTTACGAAAGAAGTTTAGAAATCCTAAAGACCCTAGTAATGTCTACACACAAGGGTTGTGAATTGTTCTCTCGTAGGAGAGTAGTGGTAAACGCCGCTGGATATGATATTCGCGTTTTTTTAAAGACAGGAAGCTCTGATCCTTCATAACCTACATTTCAAATCTACGGTCATGGTCAACGAGCTTTGGACAGCAGACCGTTTTCCTTCTGTCCTTCCGCATTTGGACTGTGGAACTCTTTGTGGCCATATGATTTCCCGAACTCCTACGATTGTCTGCCTCAAAAGGTGCGTCTATCAAGTTTTGAGGAACGGGTGATGTGACTTTATAATTTCCTCTCTGATCTGAAATGTAATGAATTGTACAAGATAGGGTCAGGTAAAAGCAGGTCGTGTTCTCTCATCACGGCAACTTTATCATGTTCACCTCTCATCGACGGAACACAGACCTCTGAAGTGCAAAACAAACTGTTACTCTGCTCTATTACCACATGACTATATCTTTCTTGCACAAGGACCACTACTCGGCACTTTTTCCTCAACCCCTTGGTAACGTAATCTGCTGTAGTCTGGCAGATCTGGGAATCAAGTGATGCTGATAGAGACCACACATTAAATACATGGGACTGTAATGCAACCACATGATAATTCCCGACCCAAACCTCTTGGTGGCATCCTGGAGGAAACTTGTCCTTATAGCAAGAATAAGATTGCTGGAATCGTAGTCATGCCAGTTCGTGTCTACATGTCGTCCTTGCCATCGACGCCAGGAAGTAAGGATTACATATGGTCACTGCCAAAGCCAACCTCTTCCATCAACAAGCTAGGGTTCATGTAGAACTTGGCTCCTCTTCCAGCACGTACCTTTATAAGAGAGACAACCAGCTACGTACAGTAGATACCCAAAAGTATCGTAGTCGTTTGCAATCGTTCTTGACTACGTAATCAACATCTATTCTAAATCTTTTGGATAAAGTTTTGCATTGTTAGAGGTCCTAACTGACATTAATCCTCTTTGTTTTCACTTTCAGTTTACACAGTAATATATTCTTAACCAAGAAGATACAGGTTACCTAATACTATGTTTACACAGACTTTCCGTTACTTGTTAAAATATCCCGTTTTCTGTTCTCATAAAGATGAGGTCTATACTGCTATACCCAATCGGAACTTAATCCCGTTTGCCCTTCCAACAATGATTATATATTTGGTCTGGATCAAGGTGTCTCCTGATAACGCACCTATCTGTTTCCTGTCGTTACAGATCTTTTCATCTTGGTAATCATCCTTTTCAACTTTCTACGTCAATGGGACACATTCTATATGCTGTGAAGAAAGTTCTTTTTCTTGGTATTTTCTTTAATGTAAATAGTAAGTAGCTTCAACTCACCTTTCATACTTATTCACATAGAGTGAAGGCAGACTTTTTACCTTGCCACCAAACCGATAAACGATCCTAATGATTGTGGCTGATAGCGAATACACTTGGCCTGCTTCCCACTCACCTTAACCTTTACACCATTACTGAAGGTCTACCTCCAGGGGCATGTGATAGATTCCTAGTCCTTGCAACGTCTCTCTCAACAATTCTCAAACGCTATCCTGCCAAATCACTCAGTACTTTAGGGACTTCCGTATTTTGTCTGACAGCGTTGGTCTTCGTGGAGACTATCCATCAACCACATCTGGAACTATTATTCTCGGGACTGATCTATTCGTTCTCTATACGTTTTCTTACCAGAACGCCACCTTGGTTGAATACTTCTTGCTGGAAGGATAGAGGGTATGCTAACAACCTACATACAAATTCTGGAAATGCAACTCATACCCAAAGACATGTAAAGCATACATCTCAACACTAAATCATGCAAAACGTTCCATAAGTTCCCTAAGAAATATTTATCTATGTACTTCAAAATACAATCAAAATAAAACAAAATCTTGCTCCTAATCCAAATAAATCTGACTCTACCTCAACACTACTCGCATTCACTAACTTCGCCAGTGCGACAAAACCTCAAGATCTGGTTGATCATTTTGGCTCCATTGTCCTTTGATCCAGGCCAACATTTCCCTCCTCATCCCAACATTGTCAGTTCTTTCTCATAGAGAGACCCTTTGATTACTGTATAAAGTTCCGTTCTCTACTCCACGTTCTCATGCCATCAAGGCTTTTGTTTCGACTCGGAGTTCCTCCCCTGGCACTAAAGAAATGTACCCCAGAACTCGAGCCAATCCTCTGGAAAGCTTTCCAGACTCACACTGTCCACTGCTGGTACTTTCCTGTCTCTCACAAACCAGTTGACATACAGTACCTTCCTGAATCGTTCTTATGTTCGTCCAGCCACAGACCAGTAGCCTAGATCTTACTAGAGGTGGTGACAGCCTTGCGTGAGATGAAGCGCAGCATAGCCTCTGGACTGGAAGGGATTGAGGTTGAATTTTTTAAAAAAGGGTGCAATTGTGCTGCTGATTGGCTGCTGATTGGTTAGTTAGTGCTTTTAGTGTATTTATGGCTAACAGTGAGATGTCTCAGGATTGGAGGAATGCCTGTATAGTGCCAGTGTATAAAGACAAGGAAGATAAAGGTGAGTGTTCGAATTACAAAGGTATGTTTTTTTTTAATGCAACTTGTAAGTTGCATGGGAAAGTCGTGATAAGAGGGTGTTGGGATACACAGCGCATCAGCCTGGGAAAACAAAGAAAATGAAGGATTTGTGTTTGACATTTACACATCTGGAAAAAAAAACATAATATAAGATTATTAGGGATACTTTGTGGATTGTATTGCGAATATATAATGTAGGTGGAAAGCTACAATAAAGAGTGAAGGATAAGGCGTGTGTGCGAGGAGGAGCAGAGGAAGGTGAATGATTACAGGTAAAAGTGAGTCGGCGGCAGGGGTCTTTGATGTCACCATGGCTGTTTAATACGTTTATGGATGAGGTGGTGAGGGAGGTGAAGGTGAGGGTTTTGGAGATGCAGTCTGCTGGAGGTGGGAGGTACTGGTGGCAGATTCGAGCGTGAAACTGCAAAGGCTGGTGTCTGAGTTTAGAAGTGTGTGAAAGGAGAAAGTAGAGAGTAAACTGAATAAAAACAAGTTCATTAGGTTTAGTAGTGGAGAGAGGAAGGTTAGTTGGAATGTGTTTGAATGGGTAGAAAATGGAGGAAGTGGAGTGTTTTACATACCTGGGTGTGGACGCGGCAGCGAATGGATTCACGGAACCTGAAGTGAGCCATATCAAGGGTTAGGGAGCAGAGTTCCTAGGCACACTCAGGAATGTGCGGAAAAAGAAGTCTCTGTGAGAGCAAATATGGGATGTTTGATGGTATAGTAATCCCGACGATATTGTACGGATTTGAGGCGTAGGCCCTTAAGATGACAAAAGTACGGTGAAGAGTCAGTGTACTGGAATTTAATGTTTGTGGCCAATATGGTGCGAGGAAAGAAGATCGAATGAAAAAAAGGATAGGGTAAGAGAGAGGTTTGGTAACAGGAGGAGTATGTTTGAAAGAGTTAATAAGGATGTGCTAAAATGGTTTGGACACATGGAGAGGAAGAGTGGGGAAAGGATGACTGAAAATATGCATGTTGGTTGTGGAGCAAACAGGGAAAAGGGAGGAAAACCATGAAGTTGGGGAGATCATGAAAGATGCTTTGAGTGTTTGGAATCCGAACCTGCATGAGGGTAAGATGTGTGCAAGGGATAGAGCGAACTGGAGCGATGTGGTATGCAGGGGGTGACGTGCTGACCCGGGGCATATGAAGTGGTCGGGGGAAACCACGGAAAGGGCTGTGGGGTCTGGTTGTGGATGGGAGGCTCTGTTTCAGCGACTTATACATACAACTAGAGAGTGGATGTGAGCGAATGAGGCCATTCCTTAAGTTCCCGGCGCTACCGCGCTAACACGGGAACAGGCGAACAAGTATGAAGAAAAAACAAGGACTTATATTTTACATGACTTTGTTCTTCCTACCTTTTTTCTTGTAAATTTATAAAATCTACTTTAAAAAAAAAAATCAGGTCACACGACATTAGTCTTCTCAAGTGTGCTTTGACAGCGTCCAGGGGAAAGTTAAGTTTTGAAATGGAAGAATTAAAGAGTAAAAATACATAGGTGTGTGGTGTAAGTTTTGTCATGTGTGTGAAATGTATTGCGGAAACCTGTTTTTGGTGTCTTACTTTCATCGCCCCGGCAAAGTGAGGATGTTTATGTAATGATGTTTCTGTTCGTTAAGGAAAGGAAAAGAAGCTATGTATTGTTCATTGTATATATTGATGGCTAGGTGGGGATTCCCTTAGTGGTTTGTGGTTCCGTGTTTGTGCTGCTGTCTGCATCTCACATATATATAGTTTGTATCATCGTTAACTTGAAGCCTTTACCAAAACTTTCCTCGTTGCTTCTCTCAAGTACGTGCCAACTGGTGTAATACATAGTCGTTCATGTTGTTCTTCGGTTTTTTCAACGTAAGGTTACCATTAGTTGGTGAGGATTTGGAGAGACCTATTTTGCATCCTCTGTAGTGTCAGCATGCGAGATCTGGCGACGAGACGTTAAGGTATTGGAGAATAGCTTGGGTCAGGTATGATCATGGCTTTCACCAGGTGTAATCTTTCGCTCTTCAGAAGGTGTCAGAATCTATATAGACCGGTCAGGCGGCTTCTCCCTGGGTGGTTCTCTTGTTGATATGATCTATTACCAAACCTCGTATTGTTCAGTTGGTGACCCGGGATTCTACACCACTTCTGATTCGTTCTCCTGTTTCCCCTGGATGATATTGGTCTTTGGTTCTATTCCTTCCAGTACTGCTTGGGTGACTTTATACATATACGTTTTTACCTTCCTAATGTTTATTCAAAGGAGTGGCTGTATGTCACTTCACTTTTCCCTGGTCTTAGTCATCATGCAGTGGGGAATATCCTTTCTCGTCAGTCTAAAGTATCGTAGGCAATACAATTTTCAACCATCCCTCATCCTCGTTAACATCACAATTGCACCCTCCACCCAGCGATCTTTCTAGGAATGATGGTTCACCACAGTAGCACCTGGAATTAACGATCTAACATAAACTTGATAAGAATTACCTGAAAAATCTTTAGTTTTTTTTTTTTCTTTCCCTGCCCACCGTTACCTGACATCCTCCCGCTTCTCCTTAACAGATGTCATCGTTTTCTTCCAACAACTGAGGAATAGCCAAACGATCCTTATTGATCTACCCTGACGAGATTCATCCCAGGGTCATGTACCTTATGAGCTCCCCAGCTTATCTTACCAACCCACAGCCTCCTCATCTTCGTCGTCCTGTATGGACTACTTTCTCAGTCGGTGCTGACATGAAATCCAGTCCATTTATACCTCTGTCTCCAGAGACACTGATCGCGAATTTAATGATGCTCACCAATGTATTGCTGAGAACCTATTCATATAATCACCCTTTTCAGTCATCGTGTGTGTGTGTGTGTGTGTGTGTGTGTGTGTGTGTGTGTGTGTGTGTGTGTGTGTGTGTGTGTTTCCCGCACCTCCAGTACATGCAACTCCCTCCGTCCATACCATTTCTTCCGTATATGAACGTGCAAATCTCCATACTTACAGTCTTGAATTAATCATTTCCCCTTCATCTCATCTACAAATTGCAAGTCTGCAAGTCAAGGTTTCCTTGTGTACAGAATAGCAGAACTGCGTTACTGCACCCCCCTGAGTGTGTTGTGCTTACTTTATAGTAGAAAAAATAAAAGAAAACTCCTGAACAACATTATATAGACCACTAACCTAAGCCATACAGAGCTAAACTCCAGAATTTAAACCGTTCGGTGAAAGATAACACTGCTGAAGTTCAAAACACAGACCAATAAATGGTGGCAGAGAAACCACTAGGCAGTATGTTACTATTCGGCAGAAGCGCTTATATTAGCACACTGACTGCTGAATGACAGCACACCCACGCATCTTCCAACTGCACCACACAGAGTGCCAGATAAAGGCACCTATGATCGCAATATCCAGTCCATCATAAGACCTTGGGTCACAGATCGCAAACTCAGCCATGTGTGAAATACAGTGTAAACACATGCAGGTGAGGAGAGATTTGTTTTCCGTTCAATACCCGAATGGAATATTGAATCATGTGTCGTTTTCTCAACCTTTCATCCGAACCTTAACTAAAGCTTATTCTCAGTTTCAGTCACAACTTCGAACAAGCTTATATCTTCAGTTACCTCCAACCCTTCATATCAGCATCAAGCTTCATCCAAAACCAAAGCTTCAGTCAATCAAACCTCAGCCATGATTTCAGTCAGTCAAACTAAACATGATATCAGTCAACTCGGCTTTATCTATGCATCAACATCGGTCATGTCATAAACTCAGCGAAGTCGCACCTTCGGTCAAGCCATAGACTCAAGTCAAATCCTACCTATCAGTCAAGCCACAACCTGAGTCAGTGAATGAGCCTTCAGTCAAACCCTTGATATCACACACCCCCTTACACCTGCCACGTTGCAGGTATCAATCTCACTTACACAAAGATAAGCAAATCTATTCTTTTTTATAAGTCAAGGTATAAACATGTCTCAATTTTTCTCTCACCGTAAGTATTATTCTCCTTGAATAGTGAACATGACTGTTCCTCAAGGGCAGTGAACAACAGTGTTCTGTTGGTGAAGGTGATGTGCCTTCTTACAAGTGTGAACATGATCATTTGATGCAAGACCAACATGACTGTTCATTCTAGGGCGGAGGCGATAACTTGTTTTCCCAGGGTTGTGAACATGACTTGTTCTCCCATATTAATGAAAGTGGTTGTTCTGCCAAAAAAGTGAACATGACATGTCCTCTGTGTAATGAATATGTCATGGTAGTCAATATAATAGCTCTATCTGGGTTTGCGAACATGACGTGTTCTCTAAGGACAGTGAACATTTGTTCTCCTAAGGTAGTGAACATGAATTATTCAACACTTTTAGACTGGAAAATGTACTTTTCTATTCTTTTTCAAATAATCTTCCTGACCTAGATACAGACACGGGAGATATAACAACTCTCCCTGGGTGATGAACACAGCGAAGAACAGTAAATAATTCTTGTCTTGGGGTAAAGACAATAACTTATCCCTCATCATCTCTTATCGTAAACTGTAGTACTATAAATATAATCGTTACTTAAAGATGATAAAAATTTATTTTACAGAAAAAAAAATCACTACTCGAGGACAAGGGGACTATCTTCATAATCTCACAAATGACTATGTTTTCAACTTTCTGTTTCCATGGATGTTCTCCACTGCTTTCTGCTTTCCACAGTTTACTGGCAGATATTGGAAGAGCATTCAGGTACATGGATGAGGAAATAGTCGGAGGCTGTTCACATCCTTACTTGTGGCCAGATCTGCAATATATTCCTCATGTTTGGTCACCTCAGAGAAGCACAATGAACCAACGGAGAAGATCCAGACTAAAGGAACAGAGACACTACCTGAATTAAGAGAGCTGAACCATAAGGTAAGGCACGAGGCCTTACACTGTCCATCTTGGGAGGTACGAGGGAAGAGAGCGACCTCACCCCAGCTTTCAATTCTTTTTTTTTTTTTGACCACCTTACTGAAGTAGATGATGTTGCAGTTCTTCGAAAGATACGAAGACAGAACATTCAGAAGCCGTAACGTGATATTATGCGGGAAACAAAAAAAAAAAAGATGTCATGAAACGCTTGTGTAATTTAAGAGCAGTGGATGAAATGAATAAAGTGAACTGTGAGACTGAATGTTGAACGCATACAGAAGTTTAGAAATACAGAAAGTTCAAGAAATGGGGCTCCACGAATTGTAGAACTCCCTCCCCGTACAGCACAATTAGGAATAACGCACATACATGTGTGTGTGTGTGTGTGTGTGTGTGTCTGTATGTGGTGTGTGTGTGTGTGTGTGTGTGTGTGTGTGTGTGTGTGTGTGTGTGTGTGTGTGTGTGTGTGTGTGTGTCTGTATGTGGTGTGTGTGTGTGTGTGTGTGTGTGTTTGTCTGTATGTGGTGTGTGTGTGTGTGTGTGTGTGTGTGTGTGTGTGTGTGTGTGTGTGTGTGTGGTATGTGTGTCTGTATGTGGTGTGTGTGTGTGTGTGTGTGTGTGTGTGTGTGTGTGTGTGTGTGTGTGTGTGTGTGTGTGTGTGTGTGTATGTGTAGAGAACTCACTTGGTTCGCTCAGAAATACTTGTCATATTCACCGCTCACTCGTGTAACTGTCGTCACTGATACGATTACAATCTCGCCGTGACGACTCCAGACAGGCCGGGGCACCAGCGTCACACTGACCGACTCTTCACACACACACACACACACACACACACACACACACACACACACACACACACACACACGCCTCCCGCCACGGGAACACTGGCCTCAGCCAACTCAACACTGACACAGGACGGAGTCTCCACACCTCCCTATACCCGAGTTGAGACACCAGGAACCACTTGGTATATAAGTACGTCAGCGCGTCCGTGCACTCACTGTGGGGTGATGCACGAGGAGTTAGCCGTTCAACACGAGCGATGATAAACGAAGGACAACGAGTCGTTCCCGCCAGCAAGTCGTCGACATGGACCTCCCCCCGTGGCGCCGGGCCAGATAGCGAGACCCGCCGCCCGCCAAGCATTCCTCAAATTCTGTGAGATTCCGTAATTGTTTTTATCACCGGCGGTCTCACACCCTGGACCTTATTATCGGCTCACACTCCACCCACCCACCTCCTCCCTCTCCTACCTCTCCCCCCATAATCCTCCCTCCCTCACTCCCCACACCTTCAGTGAACCTTGTACCAATTCCGGGTTACACAACATATCACACGTTAAAACTCGGCCCCGGAATAACTTGTTTGTACATCAAGGTGGCGGTGTTCAGGAGGGAGAGGTGCCTCCTCAGTACCTCCTGGAGGCTTCTACGGTACACCAAAGGTACCGTCAAGTTACGTTTACAGCGATACAGACAGTGACTGTAATCATTTCTTGTATTAGGAAGTAGGTGAGAATAATGTTATGGTCCTAAAGAAACGCACTGAAGACATGCAAGTAACACACATGAAACACACGCAGATATTGTATGTCTGTCTGTTTGTATGTATGTGATTGCCATTTGTGCGCTGCGGAGGGAGAGTTTTACACTTGTGTTGCTCCGTCTCTTAATCTTGTATGTGTATCAAGTTTTTACTCCAATGAAAATATGCACGCACACACACACACACACACACCAGCCTAAGCCAGGTGCCCATTCATCGACGAGCCCCGAGGTGAGGGTGAACACCTGGGTCGGGAGTAAATCAGTTGCCACGACCAGGTTTCGAACCCATGCGGGTCCGACCCCAGGCTGGTCCCATCATGACCCATGTCGGTAACGCTATCCACTATACCACGGAGGCCCGCATGCATGTGTGTATATATGTATGTATGTATGTATGTATGTATGTATGTATGTATGTATGTATGTATGTATGTATGTTGTCTGTGTGTCTGTCTGTATGTATGTCCTCTCTGTCTTTCTGTCTGTCTGACTGTATGTATGTGTGTATGTCCTCTCTGTGTCTGTCTGACTGTATGTATGTATGTATGTATGTATGTATGTATGTATGTATGTATGTATGTATGTATACTACGAAAGAACGGGTGGCACCTCTGGTGAGGGATGAACTGCTGAACTATGTTCAACAGCGCAAGATACTGAGTTTCAGGTTGACGTCGGTTAAGAGGAAACCAGACTGTGATTGTCAGTGCTGATACACCAGATGGTGAGAGAAATCAAGAAAGGAATGGAGTTTGTGAGGATATGAGTGGGTTGTCTTGCAGTCATGACTCCGGTGATAGATGCAGGTACGAGCCTGGGAGATGTGGCCAGTGAGGGAGTAATCGCCGAAGCATGGGTTCGTTTCTAGAGTGAACATGAAAAGGTAAAAATTTATTGATTTGTCTGCTGAAAGAGAGAATGGTCACCAGGAGCACATGGTTTAAGGAGAAACTTATACACCTGATGGTGAGTGGCAATATGGTATACCGGCGTTAAAGGACACTGTGTTAATTGATAGATGTGTGAACGAGCTGAGAGAGTCGGGAATTGGGAAGTTTGTTAACATTTTGTGGAAGTAAGAGTGAAAATTGGTAGTGGGTTTCGTGAAAGAGGATACTAACATGCACGAGAAATTGGTGAGATTGAGCGAACTTAGAAAATTGGTCTGAAAAGAGACTCAAGAAATTGAGTGAAAATGGCACAGGGTGAGAGAAATGAAATTGAGGGAGTATAAGAGAAGTGAAAAATATCTAAGGAAACAGTGTTTAAGTTAGCGTGTGGTATGGATGGTGAGATGTGAACATATGGGAAACATTAGCGAGTCGTGGAATGAGGAAGTTGAATTGCTGGTGATAACGAAAAGGCTGATGTACAGTCAGCAAGGAAGGACTGCAAGTGGATGGGAAGATTACAAGAGGAAGTGGCGGGAGCTCAAGAGGAAGGCATGAAATCTAAAAAGGAAGGAGATAGGAGGAGTGAGTACTGAAGAACCTCGGAGAAAATCATTTGGGAGGGAGACAAAGGACAAATTGAAGTGACGGTGAAGGAAGCACATAGAAAAGTGGAAACAGACAAAGAAGTAAAAGGAAAAAGACAGAGTGAGTATTCTAGAGAACTGCTGAAAACGCTGAATACCGGGAGGAAGGAAGATGTGGTGTGTCTGGGACGAGGTGAGATTTGGAACAAGAGACTCATGGTGTAGATGAAAGTACAGAGGAGTTAGTGGAAGTCTTGAGGAACGTGAAGTGTGGTAAAACGTCAAGAAGAAATGGGACTGCGGGGGAGTTTCTCAGGCAACTAGTTCAAGGTGCCGTTCATAGGTTAAGCGAGACTTTTCCAAGAGTGTACAGGCCAAGGTGAGGTGCTCGCGGATTGGTGGAATGCAAGTACAGAGCCCTCGCAAAAAGACAAGGAAGAGGGGGGGGGAGGTCAATGTTTGAATCATGGTCATGTAAGCCTAGGGTGTACCTGGTAAGGTGACTGGGGTTGTAGTGATTCTGAGAGTACCGTCAGGCACGTAGCAGACGACTGGGTAGGAGCAACGCGCACGAGAAAAAGACGATTTATGGACCATGAGTCTGCTTGTGTGTGTGTGTGTGTGTGTGTGTGTGTGTGTGTGTGTGTGTGTGTGTGTGTGTGTGTGTGTGTGTGTGTGTTGTGTGTGTGTGTGTGTGTGTGTGTGTGTGTCTGTGTTATACATGGGAAGAAAGAACGACTCGCATGTGTAGTTTACGGGTCGGGGTAGAGAGTATGAGAGGACTGAGAGATGCATCGTGGAAGGTGGTACTGATGTATGGGTAAACTGAGGGTTACTACAAGAGGTGAAGACGTCAACAAGGAGAGTAAGGCACATGCAGGAGTAGGAGGGGAGGAGAGTGAGCGGTTCCTGGTAAAGGTGGTGGGTCCGCGCGTCGCGGATGTGTTATGTCGCCATGACTGTTTACATTCTTCATGAACGGCGCGCGCGGTGACCGAGAGGGTCTCGGAACGAGGAGCGAGTCTGCAGTATTCTAGAGATGAGGTGGGTAGGGGTGCGGAGGGTAGATGAGTCACTGTTCCCTGAGATCGTGGCGTTGGTTCGTAGACTTTGGAGAAGAAACTCCATGGGATGGTGACGAAATTATGGAAACTGATCACGAGAATTGATCATTATTATGAACTGAACTGAGGAATGAGGTGACGTTTACATATACGGAAATGTTTGACTGTGAGATTAGATGGAAAGGATCGGGAAGATGCGATATATTTTGGGTTCCTGGAAGAGGATGTGGTAGTAGACAGAACCACGAGGATGAGGGGTATCAGAGGGTGGGAGGAATGTATATGGTTCTGGACGCATTCAAGAATGTGTAGAGAAAATCACTGCCCAGAGTTGCAAAGAGTACTTGAAAGGTAAAGTAATCTCGACACTGTGGTGCAGATCTGAGGGTTGCAAGTGAACGCAAAAAGATGAGGGAAGTGTGTGTATGTGCTGGGAATCATCTGCACGATATACGGCGTGAGAGCTGGCTGGTCACGAGAATAATGACATTGTCAGAGACAAGGGCAGTAGTAGTAGTAGTAGTAGTAGTAGGTATAGCCTGACTGACAAGACCATCCTCTACTAGTTTTCTCTTTGAATCTCCTAATCTGATCAGTTGCTCTTTCGCTAACACTCTACCTCTGGCTACGATATGGAAAAGTTTTGGATGGTCACCTGCTTTATCCACAATGTTCACTTCAAAATTTCCCTGTTCCTCCTTCTTTATCCTTCTATACTCGTTCCTGACTCGCTTATACCTCGAATAAGCTGGCTGGCTGGAGCGTCGCCAATAACTCCGCCAGTGCACGTCTTATTCTGTGATATCTTCGAGTTGATTATTCTACTTTCTTTCTTAACGTTACCTCTGCATTTGAGGTAAGAGTTCCACATGTTTCCACTCCTTCATTGAAAATTTCACTGGACCTTTCACCACACTACCCTGGTACCTCGATACTGAACTCCATACACCAGTCTATCTTACCGTACAATTTGTCAGCTTTTGTGTATTTTCAACGACTATATCTCCTCTCCTCAAGTCCTGTCTCACCTCTGCTCTTTTTAACGTCCTCGTTAACCACATAATCAAACTTAAGCCATTAAATGACCAGTTTACCAAGTGGTGCATCATATATGATATTCTCAATATCCATGCTGGTACAGTATGAGGCTGAATCAGTCCCTCTCATCCTAATCTATTCATTGACTTGCTGACACAGGAAATATTCCTGTACACACTACAGGAATTTGCGTCTCCACGAGTCCCTGTCATTGTGTGGTGTGTGTGTGTGTGTATGTGTGTGTGTGTGTGTGTGTGTGTGTGTGTGTGTGTGTATGTGTGTGTGTGTGTGTGTGTGTGTGTGTGAGGGGATGTTGAAGCATAGTGTACATCACAACCTTAAGAGATGGTGCAACACGAGCAAAAATATTCCTTTCTCGTCATACAGAAACAGTAATCAAACATACTTACAAAGGCACATAAATATCTACACACACACACACACACACACACACACACACACACACACACACACACACACACACACACACACATACACACAGGTGCAGACTCGCTCACACACACTCGCGCGTTCCCACGCAATCCTTCATCAGACACGCTCTCAACATGGTGTATTCCTCACACTCTCATTCTGCACAAGAAAAACAGGAAGTGTGGGGCAGTTGTCGGTACGACTAGGTCCACACCAGTTGCGGCTGCCTATCTAACCCATCTTACATCCAGGATGTTTCCCCTTACCGTGGTCTACTCAACGAAAACGAATATGGAGGGTGAGGGCCAAGGTAAACGTGTAACAGCATAATGCTGGGTACAGTCGATGGGCATGTGGGCGTATTTAAGAGTGCAGCCAGGGTATAGTGCTGGTCAGCATACTGCCGATGAGTGCAGCGACTGGTGAAGGAAGTTCAGCATACTGTGGAGCATTACCAGTAAGTCAGCATACTGCTGAGTGTAGTCAGTGTTGAGGGTTGGTTAGCACACTACTGAGCACAGCTAGTAGTGAGATTTAGTCAGCATACTGTTCAATACAGCTAGTAGTGATGGTTGGTCAGCATACTGTTCAGTGCAGCTAGTAGTGATGGTTGGTCAGCATACTGTTCGGTACAGCTAGTAGTGATGGTTGGTCAGCATACTGCTCAGTACAGCTAGCAGTGGGGGTTGGTCAGCATACTGCTGAGTCCAACCAGGTTAGTCATGAGGGTTAGTCAGCATACTGCTGAATACAGGTAGCTGCGTGAAGGTTGGTTACATATCATCCCCGCCAGCACAAATTGGTTGCTAACTATGATAACCATCATTATTCTCTTTTTTTTTCTTTTCTGAGATGCATACTTGCCAGAGAGCAAAATATATCTAAAACACTGCACTGTCGCTGCAATGAAAAAAAAAAAAGACACCAAAAGCAAACCTCGCGTCAGGGAGCTGGTCTCATCTCCAGTAAAAACTCGTAGCTCCAACCAGGTTATCTGGGCGTTGCGTCCGATCGAACCATATCCGTTGAGGGTAATACAAACAGTGGCCGATTATCTGCTCCTTTGTGAGCAAGGTGTAACGTTGTAAACAATGGAAGGAGTTTAAAAAAAAATGCCGATAATAACGCCTCTGAAGGCTACACTGATGAAGTACTTAATATCATTTGATCATAAGTATATATACGAGAGATCATTTCTTAAGAGGATTACAGCTTGTAGGGGAGTCTCAGTGTGGATTATCCTATCCTTTGAACATTCGACGCCATACAGGTGTATGCCAACACAGCTACGAGGGCAGGGGAAACAGCTAAATCAAGGAGACCAACGCGTGGAAACGCTACTACTGAAATACCTTCCTCCTTCCTGCTCTTGTAAAGCGTACGTAAAAACGATGCATTAGAAAGAATGAAATCCAAGCTTCTCATAAAAGAAACCTGAGCCTAAATCATCGTGACGAGAAATGTAATTCAGGAATACACGTAACGTCATACCTGCTGTCATAACTCACTCGCTCTTAGAATGATTAGCTTAACTCCAGTTCTACCACACAACACGAGACTCAGAACGTGCACTTCTCCAAGTGACAGCGACCAGCAAGATGTGAAGGAATAACTCCGCCAACAGACAAACACAGACGCATCTCCAGGCGACGCGATCGCTACACTGTACCCAGGAGAGGGGGAAATATAAACACAACACAGAGGTGCCTCACATGTACACATAAATCACTGTGTGTGTGACAAGTGGAGTCCAACACCAGTTTAGTCTACGATAAGCTAAACACAGGCTCTTACCGGGGGGTGGGGGGAGATGTAAGGAAGAGGAAAGATATTCCCTTTTTTCATAAAACGATTTGATTTCATCTGTGTACGATACCCGAGTGTCCGTACCTTTACACTCGACATGAATACAAAGGAATACGAAGGAATTCAAACAGCAACAGACCACTGGGGCCTTTCGAGGCTGTTTGTGATAGCGGAAGATATCAGAAACTCACTGAAGAATGCGGTAAAAAGTTGGAAGGCATACAAATGATTCAGAGAGAATAACCGGCAAATTATCATTCTGACTATAGAAGCGCAAATAATGAAAGCAGTGGACTTGAAGCGAAGTATTTATCGTCTATTCTTAAACGTACTCACAGCACAGCTTTCAACCACTCTACTTAGCAAATCGTTCCATATGTTAAAAGTCCTGTTGAAAAAAAAGTACTTCGCTTCATGTGAGGTAAATCACTTACCCATGAGTTTGCATCCATTATTACGAGTGATATCAGCCTCGTATCATTTTGAATACTTGTATTAGATCACCTCTTGGCCTTCTCTTTTCTAAGCTAAATAGATTCACGTCCTTTAATCTCATCTCGTAAGATTTGTTTCTCAGTCTGGGAATCATCTTGGTAAGCTCGACTTAGCGCTCTCTATATTGTCTTTTTCAAGGTAGGGTGACCAAAACTGAATACAGTATTCACGTTGAGGACGAACGAAAAAACGAACTATAAAGAGTATGGATGATTTCCCAGACTAAACTCGAAGGCTCTGCTAATGAAACCAAGATTTTTTTTCGTTCTTTTCACTACTGCTGTGCACTGCTTACTTGATTTTAGGTCACAAGAGACGATTACACCTAAGTCTTTTCCCTCATTTACCTTTTGCAGTCCAACAGAATTCGTATTGTAGCTTGCCTTTCCGTTTTTACAACCAATGTATAAAACTCTGCCACTTTGCCAATTCATCACTTTGTCGATGTCAATTTGAATCTGTACACGTTCAAGTTCATTTGTAGATTTATCACCCAGCTTTGTAACGTAAGCGAATTTTGATACCTTGCAATGCAGCTCATTATCAGTATCATTAATATATATGAGAAAGAGAACCGGTCCTAAGATTGATCCTTGTGGCACTCCATTTGTTATGTCTAATCACTAATCTTTGTTTACGGCCAGTTAACCACTTTCCTATCCAGTGACGTACAACTCCATCAATACCTTGTGACTCAATTTTTGCTCCAAATCTTTGATGCAGAACCTTATCGAAGTTTTTTGAAAGCCTGGATAGTAACATCAACTGCTTTACTTTCGTTTTACATGTTGATTATATCGTAAAAGAAATCAAGCAGATTCGTCAGACATGAGCGATTTCGTCGAAAACCACGCTGAGCATAGTTTACTAAGTGGTGGTCCTTTTCACGGTTTACAATTCTATTTGGAATGATAGTTTGCTGAAGTTTTCCAACTACAGACGTTAATCTAACAGGACGATAATTTCCGGGAAGTGACCTTTTTTTTTTTTTTTTGATATCGGTGTTACACTGGCAAACTTCCATTCATCTGGAACTTTTCCTGTGGCAATTGAATTATTGAAAAGGGCAATCAAGGACTTCATTCATCTGGAACTTTTCCTGTGGCAATTGAATTATTGAAAAGGGCAATCAAGGACTTCATTCATCTGGAACTTTTCATGTGGCAAGTGAATTATTGAAAAGGGCAGTCAAGGACTTAGCTATGTCATTCTTCGCCTCGTTCAGTGTTCTCGGATAGAGCATATGAGGGCCTGGCGTTTTATATATTTTCATTCCGTTTGTTGCTGAAAGAATGTCTTCGGTTTTTATGTCAGTATGTTGACGAACGTTCCGCTCACTTTATCAAAGAAAAAGTCGAATGGATTCGGGAAATAGGTTGTGTCTTCGACCGTAAATACAGATACAAAAACAAATCATTCAATATCATTGCCATGAGTTCGTTGTTGTGAACCAAGTGCCCTTTTTCGTAATTAATGGATCTATTGACTGAGTAATGACTAAAAACAACAACAACAATATTAATAATAATAATAATAATAATAATAATAATAATAATAATAATAATAATAACAATAATAATAATAATAATAATAATAATAATAATAATAATAACAATAATAATAATAATAATAATAATAATAATAATAATAATAATAATACCAATAACAGTAATAATAATAATAATAATAATAATAATAATAATAATAATAATAATAATAATAATAATAATTTTAACAACAATAATAATAATAATAATAATAATAATAATAATAATAATAATAATAGTAATAATAATAATAATAATAATAATAATAATTTTGATAATAATAATTATAATAATAATAATATATCCCCTGGGGATAGGGGAGAAAGAATACTTCCCACGTATTCCCTGCGTGTCGTAGAAGGCGACTAAAAGGGAAGGGAGCGGGGGGCTGGAAATCCTCCCCCCTCATTTTTTTTTTCTAATTTTCCGAAAGAAGGAACAGAGAAGGGGGCCAGGTGAGGATATTCCCTCAAAGGCCCAGCCCTCTGTTCTTAACGCTACCTCGCTAATGCGGGAAATGGCGAATAGTATGAAAGAAAAAAAGAAAGAATAATAATAAAAATAATAATAATAATAATAATAATAATAATAATAATAATAATAATAATGAAATAATAATTTTCATAAAATACTAATGATAATAGTGAAAAATCATTTAACTGATAAATCATTAAATAAGTTGATAATCATAATAATACAACTTGTTAACACTACAGTTATCTACTCTCGTGCGTGCGTATGTGTGCTAGTGGATCTAAATGTTCTCCATCATAAAGTCAGAAGCCGTGCCGTACACACCATCTCCTTTACACAAGAAATTCACGTAGCCAGGCAGTGAAAACGGGATGAGGAGAGGGGGACGCTACCAAAAGAAAACGGTATCTTCCTGATACTGTTACCTGTGGTACTGTCACCACAAATAACAAACAAAATGTATTTTTTCCATATCATTCTTAACTTTTTCTTAATTCATTTAATTTCAACGCTCAAAGTGAAAAATCACATTAGGAAAGCAACAATGCTCGAAATGTGTTCTGCACCAAGAATTAAAATTTCAAAAATAATGTTCAAATGAGAAATTAACACCGTAGTCTGTACATGGACAGCCTACCTACCATCTCCTTTCCCTGTATTGCCGATTCTAATCTTTAGAATTCTCCCGTTCATCTCTCTCTTCCTCCTATTTCCTTGCTTTCCAACTCTTACCTTGTCAACCTTGCAAGAAGGGATGACCTTGATGGAATCTACCTTCTATTTCTGTTTCCACCTGTTCACGTATGTGCCATGAATACGTACGATGGCTAATGCGATATCCGTCACCACTTATCTACCACACACATGTCCGTAAATGAAAAGCCAGTGTTTTTGGACGTTCGAAAACGCTCCGGCACTCCAGCTGTGGTCGTCGTGTTCGTGACCTGAATATTAATCTCTTTAAGGATAACCGAACACAACCCTTGAGGCCCAAGCAGTATAACCCTTGGGTAGGTATGGTGGCCTAGCCTTCTTTCTGACCCGACCCTTTACTCAAGGGTCGTGTCATCATACTCGAGGCGCGTAGACGTCGGGCTCAAGGTTGTTTAATGTTACACAACACGGAAAAAACAACTGTTTTCAATAAGCGGCCAACCTTGCGATAGAGTGGACATCGGACACTATTGGCATAAGCGTTATCGAGAGAGAGAGAGAGAGAGAGAGAGAGAGAGAGAGAGAGAGAGAGAGAGAGAGAGAGAGAGAGAGAGAGAGAGAGAGAGAGAGAGAGAGACCACACACACACACACACACACACACACACACTTGGTGGCCTCACCAAGACATTTATCATGAACGACAGTGGATAAGAAATTCTCTCTTATCACGGCGCTGACCTGAATCCTCAGGATATCCGGATTATTGAGATTATCTTTTTGGATATTATGATTACATGATCCGATTCCTGTTATGTTGTGTAATAACCAAAGTCTTTTTCCATTAAACAGACCGTATCACATGTTGTGATATGATGTAACCTATGTATCATATTCCTAAGATTTCAATCATGTCTCGAACAGTTAATAGAAAGACCCGGGTAAAGAAATAGTTAAAAGCAGAGAGACAAACACGGGGGAGTTTACCCACAAGTGTTGTGGGCAGGCGTCACATGACACTGCTTCAGGGAACAACACACAAACGCTGGCGTTGGCTCCAGGTGACCGTGCTCACGTCCAGGCACTCCGCGACCTTAACATGTGCCTGTGTACTTAACGAGAAGCATAAACACAGCGGGAGACGCACCAGATCGTGGGTGGATATATCCTCGAACCCTCAGTGACAGCCCTTAGTACTAAGCTGAATTTCTCTCTCCGAATATGTTTTGCTGTATTAACTGTCGGTCAAAATAATAGAAAGACGTACAGTAAAACTATAAAATAGCATAAATAACAAATATTTCTAATGTAGAAATACTGGCTTGACTTTAAACTGCTCGTAAATAATATTCGGAACATGTAATTGATATTGGTAGTGACAGCAATTGCGTCAAGCAATGACAAAATAGGAAACGGGTTAGACAGGTAATTAACCCTCACCGCGAGGGACATCAAGAGCGGGGAGTGGGTGATCAGTCTGTCAAATCTATTTGTCTTATGGGGAGTGGCTTTTCCACTCATGCTGTCCTCTGTATGTATGTAACGTGTCTTTTCATTCCTCTTTGTGTGTACACATACCAACACAACAGCCAAAGACAGTCGCCCATATATCGACAACACCGAAGAGGAGGATGAACAACTGGGGTGGGTGTGGGACGACTGCCGCGGCCATGATTTGTATCCATTTAAACAAGTATTTGGTCATGTGGCTAATGACGTGAGGGGAGTAGGAGAAGCAGTGATGGCTTGCGCAAAAGATGCTTGTGGCATCAGAAAGGTGGGAGGTAGGAAGATTAGAAAGGGTAGTGAGTGGTGGGATGAAGAAGTAAGATTGTTAGTGAAAGAGAAGAGAGAGGCATTTGGACGATTTTTGCAGGGAAATAGTACAAATGACTGGGAGATGTATAAAAAAAAAAAAAAAGAGGCAGGAGGTCAAGAGAAAGGTGCAAGAGGTGAAAAAGACGGCAAATGAGAGTTGGGGTGAGAGAGTATCATTAAATTTTAGGGAGAATAAAAGATGTCTTGGAAGGAGGTAAATAAAGTGCGTAAGACAATAGAACAAATGGGATCATCGGTGAAGGGGGCTAATGGGGAGGTAATAACAAGTAGTGGTTAAGTGAAAATGAGATGGAGTGAGTATTTTGAAGGTCTGTTGAATGTGTTTGATGATAGAGTGCCAGATACAGGGTGTTTTGGTCGAGGTGGTGTGCGAAGTGAAAGGGTCAGGGAGAATGATTTGGCAAACAAAGAAGAGGTAATGAAAGCTTTGCTGAACACGAAAGCCGGCAAGGCAACGGGTTTGGATGGTACTGCTGTGGAATTTATTATAGAAGATGACTGTGTTGTTAATTGGTTGGTGAGGATATTCAATGTATGTATGGTTCATGGTGAAGTGCCTGAGGATTGGCGGAATGCAAGCACAGTGCCATTGTACAAAGAAAAATGTATAAAGGTGAGTGTTCAAATTACAAAGGTATAAGTTTGTTGAGTAATCATATAGGAAATTATATGGGAGAGTATTAATTGAGAGGGTGAAGGCATGTACAGAGCATCAGGTTGAGGAAGCGCACTGTTGTTTCAGAAGTGGTAGGGAATGTGTGGACCAGGTGTTTGCTTTGAAGAATGAATGTGAGAAATTCTTAGAAACACAGATGGACCTGTATGTAGCATTTATGGATCTGGAGATGGCATATGACAGAGTTGATACAGATGCTCTGCGGAAGGTATTAAGAGTATATCGTGTGGGAGGTAAGTTGCTAGAAGCAGTGAAAAGTTTTTATCGAAGATGTAAGGCATGTGCACGAGTAAGAAGAGAGCAATTGGTTCCCAGTGAATGTCGGTTTGCGGCAAGAGTGCGTAATGTCTCCATGGTTGTTTAATTTGTTTATGGATGTGGTTGTTAGGGAGGTGAATGCAAGAGTTTTGGAGAGAGGGGCAAGTATGCAGTCTGTTGTAGATGAGAGGGCTTAGCAAGTAAGTCAGCTGTTCTTCGGTGATGATACAGCGCTGGTGGCTGAATCGGGAGAGAAACTGCAGAAGCTGGTGACTGAGTTTGGCAAAGTATGTAAAAGATGAAAGTTTAAAGTAAATGTGAATAAGAGCAAGGTCATTAGGTTCAGTAGGACTGAGGGACAAGTAAATTGAGAGGTGAGTTTGAATGGAGAAAAACTGGAGGAAGTGAAGTGTTTTAGATATCTAGGAGTGGATTTGGCAGCGGATGGAACCATGGAAGCGGAAGTGAGTCAAAGGGTGGGGGAGGGGGCGAAAGTTCTGGGAGCGTTGAAAAATGTGTGTAAGGCGAGAACGTTATCTCGGAAAGCAAATATGGGTAAGTTTGAAGGAAGAGTGGTTCCAACAATGATATATGGTTGTGAGGCAAAGGCTATGGATAGGGTTGTGCGGAAGAGGGTGGATGTGTTGGATATGAGATGTTTGAGGACAATATGTGGTGTGAGGTGGTTTGATCGAGTAAATAATGAGAGGGTGAGAGAGATGTGTGGTAATAAAATGAGCGTGGTTGAGAGAGCAGAAGAGGGTGTATTGAAATGATTTGGTCACATGGAGAGAATGAGTGAGAAAAGAGTGAAAAAGATGATATATGTGTCAGAGGTGGAGGGAAGAAGTGGGAGACCAAAATGGTGTGAGGTGGTTTAATCGAGTAAGTAATGAGAGGGTGAGAGAGATGTGTGGTAATAAAAAGAGTGTGGTTGAGAGAGCAGAAGAGGGTGTATTGAAATGGTTTGGTCACATGGAGAGAATGAGTGAGGAAAGATTGACAAAGAGAATATATGTGTCAGAGGTGGAGGGAAGAAGAAGTGGGAGACCAAATTGATGTGAGGTGGTTTGATCGAGTAAGTGATGAGAGGGTGAGAGAGATGTGTGATAATAAAAAGAGTGTGGTTGAGAGAGCAGAAGAGGGTGCATTGAAATGGTTTGGTCACATGGAGAGAATGAGTGAGGAAAGATTGACAAAGAGGATATATGTGTCAGCGGTGGAGGGAAGAAGAAGTGGGAGACCAAATTGGAGGTGGAAAGAAGGAGTGAAAAAGATTTTGAGCGATCGGGGCCTGAACATGCAGGAAGGTGAAAGGCGCGCAAGGAATAGACTGAATTGGACCGATGTGGTATATCGGGGTCGACGTGCTGTCAATGGATTGAATCAGGGCATGAGAAGCGTCTGGGGTAAACCATGGAAAGTTTTGTGGGGCCTGGATGTGGAAAGGGAGCTGTGGTTTCGGTGCATTACACATGACAGCTAGAGACTGTGTGAACGAATGTGGCCTTTTGTCCTCGCGGGGGGAGGGGGGGGGATGCTATTGCATGTGTGACGGGGTGGCGACGAGAATGAATAAAGGCAGCAAGGTTGTATTATGTGCATGTGTATATATGTATATGTCTGTGTATGTACATATATGTATACGTTAAAATGTATAGTATATATATGTGCGTGTGTGGACGCGTATGTATATACATGTGTATGTGGGTGGGTTGGGCCATTCTTTCGTTTCCTTGCGCTAACTCGTTAACGCGGTACAGAGCGACAAAGTGTAACTAAAAAAAAAAAAAAAAAAAAAAAAAATATATATATATATATATATATATATATATATAGGTAGGTAGCGCAAGGAAACAGACGAAAAAATGGCCCAACCCACCCACATACACATGTATATACACATACACGTCCACACACGCACATATACATATCTATACATTTCAACGTATACATATATATACATACACACATATACATATATACACAAGTGCATAATTCATACTTGCTGCCTTTATTCATTCCCGTCGCCACTCCGCCACATATGAAATGACAACCCCTCCCCCTGCATGCGCGCGAGGTAGCGCTAGGAAAGACAACAAAGGCCACATTCGTTCACACTCATTCTCTCGCTGTCATGTATAATGCACCGAAACCACAGCTCCCTTTCCACATCGATGCCCCACAAAACTTTCCATGGTGTACCCCAGACGCCTCACATGCCCTGGTTCAATCCACTGATAGCACGTCGACCCCGGTATACCACATCGTTCCAATTCACTCTATTCCTTGCACGCCTTTCACCTGTATGTTCAGGCCCCGATCGCTCAAAATCTTTTTCACTCCATCTTTCCGCCTCCAATTTGGTCTCCCACGTCTCCTCGTTCCCTCCACCTCTGACACATATATCCTCTATGTCAATCTTTCCTCACTCATTCTCTCCATGTGACCAAACCATTTCAAAACACCCTGTGTGTGTGTGTGTGTGTGTGTGTGTGTGTGTGTGTGTGTGTAGTGTGTAACAGAAGAACTAGGATGTGAAACAGTCGCATACCTAGCACGAAAATTTGTAGTTTTCACACACGAGAGAGAGAGAGAGAGAGAGAGAGAGAGAGAGAGAGAGAGAGAGAGAGAGAGAGAGAGAGAGAGAGGGGGGGGGGTTATGCATTGTGCCAGTTCCCCTGTTCAATGCGCGGCTGAGGCCGAGCCAGCAGCACTCGTGGTCACCAGTTCCAGACAGACTGGTCTTATCTGCCTGTATTGGATAACTGACACGTGACTCCGGCACGACCGCAGGAGGTGACTCCTAGAAAGGAAAGTCTGAAAAAAAAAAATAATGAAACCGACTCTGTAAACTCACAATTAAAATCATAAGACTCGTTTATATCAGCTGGAGAATGATATGGAAGACGTTACCGAAGACACGTCTTCGTAAGGGTTTTTGCGTAGGGGGGAAAAAAATAAGAAGCGGATATGTATCACTGGATGAGAATATGAGTTTGTGGTTTACTGTTCAAAAGCAACAACCATCAGATCTCCGGCCTCGGATCGTACAGCCGCATGTGAGGTACAGCCCCCGACTCTTCAAACATTTACTTTACGTGTACCAATATTTACATATACATATATATTTATCTTATTCTTATCTGTATTTTTTTTCTACACATCTCCAATACTCGTTTCATCAGTCGTCTGGCTTTGTATGTACATTTTAGATGGAATTTTCCCTGCTTGAAGATTTTTTTTTCACCCGTTTTCGTTAATATTCAAAACCGTATTTCAATTTTGTGATACTAACTGGAACGTCATTCCTACATCTCCTTGTCTTATATGCTCGTCTATATATTGATATGATGTGCATTATCCTCCTTTAGATGCATTCTAATCACGTTCAGTTGTACAATTACATCTATATCGCACAATTATATAATTTACAAGAAATACAAAAAAAATGTTGTACATTGTATCTTCAAGGACAGTATGTGATCGTTTTATCATTCTGATCCTTTTCTCTTTCTCTCTTTAATTTAGAAGCAATAAATGTGTTAAAACTACGTCTATTTGTTGCATATCATCTGACTGTTATATTTCTTCCACGTATCTCCCCTGATGATGTGATTATTGCACGAAAGTGCTCTTGTTTCATTTCCCGTGGAATCATAGAAATTAATATATATATATATATATATATATATATATATATATATATATATATATATATATATATATATATATATTTTTTTCTTTTTTTTTATACTTTGTCGCTGTCTCCCGCGTTTACGAGGTAGCGCAAGGAAACAGACGAAAGAAATGGCCCCACCCCCCCCCCCCCCATACACATGTACATACACACGTCCACACACGCAAATATACATACCTACAAGGCTTTCCATGGTTTACCACAGACGCTTCACATGCCTTGATTCAATCCACTGACAGCACGTCAACCCCTGTATACCACATCGCTCCAATTCACTCTATTCCTTGCCCTCCTTTCACCCTCCTGCATGTTCAGGCCCCGATCACACAAAATCTTTTTCACTCCATCTTTCCACCTCCAATTTGGTCTCCCTCTTCTCCTCGTTCCCTCCACCTCCGACACATATATCCTCTTGGTCAATCTTTCCTCACTCATTCTCTCCATGTGCCCAAACCATTTCAAAACACCCTCTTCTGCTCTCTCAACCACGCTCTTTTTATTTCCACACATCTCTCTTACCCTTACGTTACTTACTCGATCAAACCACCTCACACCACACATTTTCCTCAAACATCTCATTTCCAGCACATCCATCCTCCTGCGCACATCTCTATCCATAGCCCACGCCTCGCAACCATACAACATTGTTGGAACCACTATTCCTTCAAACATACCCATTTTTGCTTTCCGAGATAATGTTCTCGACTTCCACACATTTTTCAAGGCTCCCAAAATTTTCGCCCCCTCCCCCACCCTATGATCCACTTCCGCTTCCATGGTTCCATCCGCTGACAGATCCACTCCCAGATATCTAAAACACTTCACTTCCTCCAGTTTTTCTCCATTCAAACTCACCTCCCAATTGACTTGACCCTCACCCCTACTGTACCTAATAACCTTGCTCTTATTCACATTTACTCTTAACTTTCTTCTTCCACACACTTTACCAAACTCAGTCACCAGCTTCTGCAGTTTCTCACATGAATCAGCCACCAGCGCTGTATCATCAACGAACAACAACTGACTCACTTCCCAAGCTCTCTCATCCCCAACAGACTTCATACTTGCCCCTCTTTCCAGGACTCTTGCATTTACCTCCCTAACAACCCCATCCATAAACAAATTAAACAACCATGGAGACATCACACACCCCTGCCGCAAACCTACATTCACTGAGAACCAATCACTTTCCTCTCTTCCTACACGTACACATGCCTTACATCCTCGATAAAAACTTTTCACTGCTTCTAACAACTTGCCTCCCACACCATATATTCTTAATACCTTCCACAGAGCATCTCTATCAACTCTATCATATGCCTTCTCCAGATCCATAAATGCTACATACAAATCCATTTGCTTTTCTAAGTATTTCTCACATACATTCTTCAAAGCAAACACCTGATCCACACATCCTCTACCACTTCTGAAACCGCACTGCTCTTCCCCAATCTGATGCTCTGTAAATGCCTTCACCCTCTCAATCAATACCCTCCCATATAATTTACCAGGAATACTCAACAAACTTATACCTCTGTAATTTGAGCACTCACTCTTATCCCCTTTGCCTTTGTACAATGGCACTATGCACGCATTCCGCCAATCCTCAGGCACCTCACCATGAGTCATACATACATTAAATAACCTTACCAACCAGTCAACAATATATATATATATATATATATATATATATATATATATATATATATATATATATATATATATATATATATATATATATATATATATATATATATATATTTATTTATTTATTTATTTATTTTGCTTTGTCGCTGTCTCCCGCGTTTGCGAGGAAGCGCAAGGAAGCAGACGAAAGAAATGGCCCAACCCACCCCCATACACAATGTATATACATACACGTCCACACATGCAAATATACATACCTATACATCTCAATGTACACATATATATATACACACACAGACGCATTACATATATACCCATGCACACAATTCACACTGTCTGCCTTTATTCATTCCCATCGTCACCCCGCCACACATGGAATACCATCCCCCTCCCCCCTCATGTGTGCGAGGTAGCACTGGGAAAACACAACAAAGGCCCCATTCGTTCACACTCAGTCTCTAGCTGTCATACAATAATGCCCGAAACCACAGCTCCCTTTCCACATCCAGGGCCCACACAACTTTCCATGGTTTACCCCAGACGCTTCACATGCCTTGATTCAATCCACTGACAGCACGTCAACCCCGGTATACCACATCGATCCAATTCACTCTATTCCTTGCCCTCCTTTCATCCTCCTGCATGTTCAGGCCCCGATGACACAAAATCTTTTTCACTCCATCTTTCCACCTCCAATGTGGTCTCCCACTTCTCCTCGTTCCCTCCACCTCCGACACATATATCCTCTTGGTCAATCTTTCCTCACTCATTCTCTCCATGTGCCCAAACCAATTCAAAACACCCTCTTCTGCTCTCTCAACCACGCTCTTTTTATTTCCACACATCTCTCTTACCCTTACATAACTTACTCGATCAAACCACCTCACACCACATATTGTCCTCAAACATCTCATTTCCAGCACATCCACCCTCCTGCGCACAACTCTATCCATAGCCCATGCCTCGCAACCATACAACATTGTTGGAACTACTATTCCTTCAAACATACCCATTTTTGCTTTCCGAGATAATGTTCTCGACTTCCACACATTCTTCAAGGCTCCCAGGATTTTCGCCCCCTCCCTTACCCTATGATTCACTTCCGCTTCCATGGTTCCATCCGCTGCCAGATCCACTCCCAGATATCTAAAACACTTTACTTCCTCCAGTTTTTCTCCATTCAAACTTACCTCCCAATTCACTTGACCCTCAACCCTACTGTACCTAATAACCTTGCTCTTATTCACATTTACTCTTAACTTTGTTCTTTCACAAACTTTACCAAACTCAGTCACCAGCTTCTGCAGTTTCTCACATGAATCAGCCACCAGTGATGTATCATCAGCGAACAACAACTGACTCACTTCCCAAGCTCTCTCATCCACAACAGACTTCATACTTGCCCCTCTTTCCAAAACTCTTACATTCACCTCCCTAACAACCCCATCCATAAACAAATTAAACAACCATGGAGACACCACACACCCCTGCCGCAAACCTACATTCACTGAGAACCAATCACTTTCCTCTCTTCCTACACGTACACATGCCTTACATCCTCGATAAAAAGTTTTCAATGCTTCTAACAACTTGCCTCCCACACCATATATTCTTAATACCTTCCACAGAGCATCTCTATCAACTCTATCATATGCCTTCTCCAGATCCATAAATGCTACATACAAATCCATTTGCTTTTCTAAGTATTTCTCACATACATTCTTCAAAGCAAACACCTGATCCACACATCCTCTACCACTTCTGAAACCACACTGCTCTTCCCCAATCTGATGCTCTGTACATGCCTTCACCCTCTCAATCAATACCCTCCCATATAATTTACCAGGAATACTCAACAAACTTATACCTCTGTAATTTGAGCACTCACTCTTATCCCCTTTGCCTTTGTACAATGGCACTATGCACGCATTCCACCAATCCTCCAATCCTCAGGCACCTCACCATGAGTCATACATACATTAAATAACCTTACCAACCAGTCAACAATACAGTCACCCCCTTTTATATATATATATATATATATATATATATATATATATATATATATATATATATATATATATATATATATATTTTTTTTTTTTTTTTTTCTTATTTTGCTTTGTCGCTGTCTCCCGCGTTTGCGAGGTAGCGCAAGGAAACAGACGAAAGAAATGGCCCAACCCACCCCCATACACATGTATATACATACGTCCACACACGCAAATATACATACCTACACAGCTTTCCATGGTTTACCCCAGACGCCTCACATTCCCTGATTCAATCCGCTGACAGCACGTCAACCCCGGTATACCACATCGCTCCAATTCACTCTATTCCTTGCCCTCCTTTCACCCTCCTGCATGTTCAGGCCCCGATCACACAAAATCTTTTTCACTCCATCTTTCCACCTCCAATTTGGTCTCCCTCTTCTCGTTCCCTCCACCTCCGACACATATATCCTCTTGGTCAATCTTTTCTCACTCATTCTCTCCATGTGCCCAAACCATTTCAAAACACCCTCTTCTGCTCTCTCAACCACGCTCTTTTTATTTCCACACATCTCTCTTACCCTTACGTTACTTACTCGATCAAACCACCTCACACCACACATTGTCCTCATACATCTCATTTCCAGCACATCCAACCTCCTGCGCACAACTCTATCCATAGCCCACGCCTCGCAACCATACAACATTGTTGGAACCACTATTCCTTCAAACATACCCATTTTTGCTTTCCGAGATAATGTTCTCGACTTCCACACATTCTTCAAGGCTCCCAGAATTTTCGCCCCCTCCCCCACCCTATGATCCACTTCCGCTTCCATGGTTCCATCCGCTGCCAGATCCACTCCCAGATATCTAAAACACTTCACTTCCTCCAGTTTTTCTCCATTCAAACTCACCTCCCAATTGACTTGACCCTCAACCCTACTGTACCTAATAACCTTGGTCTTATTCACATTTACTCTTAACTTTCTTCTTTCACACACTTTACCAAACTCAGTCACCAGCTTCTGCAGTTTCTCACATGAATCAGCCACCAGCGCTGTATCATCAGCGAACAACAACTGACTCACTTCCCAAGCTCTCTCATCCCCAACAGACTTCATACTTGCCCCTCTTTCCAAAACTCTTGCATTCACCTCTCTAACAACCCCATCCATAAACAAATTAAACAACCATGGAGACATCACACACCCCTGCCGCAAACCTACAGGTACATATGCTCTGTACATGCCTTCACCCTCTCAATCAATACACTCCCATATAATTTACCAGGAATACTCAACAGACTTATACCTCAGTAATTTGAGCACTCTTATCCCTTTTGCCTTTGTACAATGGCACTATGCACGCATTCCGCCAATCCTCAGGCACTTCACCATGAGTCATACATACATTAAATAACCTTACTAACCAGTCAGTAATACAGTCACCCCCTTTTTTAATAAATTCCACTGCAATACCATCCAAACCTGCTGCCTTGCCGGCTTTCATCTTCCGCAAAGCTTTTACTACCTCTTCTCTGTTTACCAAATCATTTTCCCTAACCCTCTCACTTTGCACACCACCTCGACCAAAACACCCTATATCTGCCACTCTATCATCAAACACATTCAACAAACCTTCAAAATACTCACTCCATCTCCTTCTCACATCACCACTACTTGTTATCACCTCCCCATTTGCGCCCTTCACTAAAGTTCCCATTTGCTCCCTTGTCTTACGCACTTTATTTACCTCCTTCCAGAACATCTTTATATTCTCCCTAAAATCTAATTATACTCTCTCACCCCAACTCTCATTTGCCCTCTTTTTCACCTCTTGCACCTTTCTCTTGACCTCCTGTCTCTTTCTTTTATACATCTCCCACTCAATTGCATTTTTTCCCTGCAAAAATCATCCAAATGCCTCTCTATTCTCTTTCACTAATAATCTTACTTCTTCATCCCACCACTCACTACCCTTTCTAATCAACCCACCTCCCACTCTTCTCATGCCACAAGCATCTTTTGCGCAATCCATCACTGATTCCCTAAATACATCCCATTCCTCCCCCACTCCCCTTACTTCCATTGTTCTCACCTTTTTCCATTCTGTACTCAGTCTCTCCTGGTACTTCCTCACACAAGTCTCCTTCCCAAGCTCACTTACTCTCACCACCCTCTTCACCCCAACATTCACTCTTCTTTTCTGAAAACCCATACAAATCTTCACAGAGCATCAGATTGGGGAAGAGCAGTGTGGTTTCAGAAGTGCCAGAGGATGTGTGGATCAGGTGTTTTCTTTGAAGAATCTATGTGAGAAATACTTAGAAAAGCAAATGGATTTGTATGTAGCATTTATGGATCTGGAGAAGGCATATGATAAGAGTTGGTAGAGATACTCTGTGGAATGTATTAAGAATATATGGTGTGGGAGGCAAGTTGTTAGAAGCAGTGAAAAGTTTTTATCGAGGATGTAAGGCATGTGTACGTGTAGGAAGAGAGGAAAGTCATTGGTTCTCAGTGAATGTAGGTTTGCGGCAGGGGTGTGTGATGTCTCCATGGTTGCTTAATTTGTTTATGGATGGGGTTGTTAGGGAGGTGAATGCAAGAGTTTTGGAAAGAGGGGCAAGTATGAAGTCTGTTGGGATGAGAGAGCTTGGGAAGTGAGTCAGTTGTTGTTCGCTGATGATACAGCGCTGGTGGCTGATTCATGTGAGAAACTGCAGAAGCTGGTGACTGAGTTTGGTAAAGTGTGTGAAAGAAGAAAGTTAAGAGTAAATGTGAATAAGAGCAAGGTTATTAGATACAGTAGGGTTGAGGGTCAAGTGAATTGGGAGGTAAGTCTGAATGGAGAAAAACTGGAGGAAGTAAAGTGTTTTAGATATCTGGGAGTGGATCTGGCAGCGGATGGAACCATGGAAGCGGAAGTGGATCATAGGGGGCGAAAATCCTGGGAGCCTTGAAGAATGTGTGGAAGTCGAGAACATTATCTCGGAAAGCAAAAATGGGTATGTTTGAAGGAATAGTGGTTCCAACAATGTTGTATGGTTGCGAGGCGTGGGCTATGGATAGAGTTGTGCGCAGGAGGATGGATGTGCTGGAAATGAGATGTTTGAGGATAATGTGTGGTGTGAGGTGGTTTGATCGAATAAGTAACGTAAGGATAAGAGAGATGTGTGGAAATAAAAAGAGCGTGGTTAAGAGAGCAGAAGAGGGTGTTTTGAAATGGTTTGGGCACATGGAGAGAATGAGTGAGGAAAGATTGACCAAGAGGATATATGTGTCGGAGGTGGAGGGAACGAGCAGAAGTGGGAGACCAAATTGGAGGTGGAAAGATGGAGTGAAAAAGATTTTGTGTGATCGGGGCCTGAACATGCAGGAGGGTGAAAGGAGGGCAAGGTATAGAGTGAATTGGATCGATGTGGTATACCGGGGTTGACGTGCTGTCAGTGGATTGAATCAGGGCATGTGAAGCGTCTGGGGTAAACCATGGAAAGTTGTGTGGGCCCTGGATGTGGAAAGGGAGCTGTGGTTTCGGGCATTATTGTATGACAGCTAGAGACTGAGTGTGACCGAATGGGGCCTTTGTTGTCTTTTCCTAGTGCTACCTCGCACACATGAGGGGGAAGGGGGATGGTGGTCCATGTGTGGCGAGGTGGCGATGGGAATGAATAAAGGCAGACAGTGTGAATTGTGTGCATGGGTATATATGTACATATGTGTCTGTGTGTGTATATATATGTGTACATTGAGATATATGGGTATGTATATTTGCGTGTGTGGACGTGTATGTATATACATTGTGTATGGGGGTGGGTTGGGCCATTTCTTTCGCCTGTTTCCTTGCGCTACCTCGCAAACGCGGGAGACAGCGACAAAGCAAAATAAATAAATATAAAATATATATTTGCGTGTGTGGACGTGTATGTATATACTTTGTGTATGGGGGTGGGTTGGGCCATTTCTTTCGTCTGTTTCCTTGCGCTACCTCGCAAACGCGGGAGACAGCGACAAAGCAAAATAATAATAATAATAATAATAATAATAATATATATATATATATATATATATATATATATATTTTTTTTTTTTTTTTTTTTTTTTCATACTATTTGCCATTTCCCGCGTTAGCGAGGTAGCGTTAAGAACAGAGAACTGGGCCTTAGAGGGAATATCCTCACCTGACCCCCTTCTCTGTTCCTTCTTTTAGAAAAAAAAAAAAAAAAAAAAAAAAAAAAAAAAAAAAAAAAGAAAGGGGAGGATTTCCAGCCACCCGCTCCCTCCCCTTTTAGTCGCCTTCTACGACACGCAGGGAATACGTGGGAAGTATTCTTTCTCCCCTATCCCCAGGGATAATAAGAAATATACCAACATGAAATTCCACCACTGCTATGTGTCACATTGGCCACTCCCAGTGCCATTAATTCGTTGGCATCTGATGCTAGTTGCACGGTTCACAATCACAGGTATGACTTGGTATATTTCAACTAGAATATGAAATACCTTCACTTTCAAAGTGGTTTTCAGAGGTTTTCATAAGTTCTGTTGGTTTTTCAAGTGTATTAACCATTTTGAGTAACTCCACATTTTCAATGATACACTACTAGAGCCTTAATCAATATATCTCAATTACCTACGCACTACTATGGAACTATACTGTTACATCTATGAAAGTATCATTCTACAATTCCTGTAAATCTATACGAAATACCTAAAGGCTTTAACTTCTTCACTGAGATTTAACCCAAATTTGGTAATCAAGAACAAAAATTTCACCATTGCAACAAAAAGTAAGTATCTAGATTGGCTTCAGTCAACAAAATTTCTTTTCTATAAAGCCAAATACATGAAGTCACTAGTAATACATAGTTAACATGTTATATATATATATATATATATATATATATATATATATATATATATATATATATATATATATATATATATATATATATATATATATATTTATCCCTGGGGATAGGGGAGAAAGAATACTTCCCACGTATTCCCTGCGTGTCGTAGAAGGCGACTAAAAGGGGAGGGAGCGGGGGGCTGGAAATCCTCCCCTCTCGTTTTTCTTTTTTTTTTTTTTTTTTTCCAAAAGAAGGAACAGAGAATTGGGCCAGGTGAGGGTATTCCCTCAAGGCCCAGTCCTCTGTTCTTAACGCTACCTCGCTAATGCGGGAAATGGCGAATAGTTTGAAAGAACGAAAAAAGAAAAAGATATATATATATATATATATATATATATATATATATATATATATATATATATATATATATATATATTATCCCTGGGGATAGGGTAGAAAGAATACTTCCCACGTATTCCCTGCGTGTCGTAGAAGGCGACTAAAAGGGAAGGGAGCGGGGGGCTGGAAATCCTCCCCCTCTCGTTTTTTTTTTTTTTTATTTTCCAAAAGAAGGAACAGAGAAGGGGGCCAGTTGAGGATATTCCCTCAAACGTCAGGTCCAGTCCTCTGTTCTTAACGCTACCTTGCTAACGCGGGAAATGGCGAATAGTATGAAAGAATATATATATATATATATATATATATATATATATATATATATATATATATATATATATATATATATATATATATATATATATATGTGTGTGTGTGTGTGTGTGTGTGTGTGTGTGTTCAGGCCCCGATGGCTCAAAATATTTTTCACTCCATCCTTCCACCTCCAATTTGGTCTCCCACTTCTCGTTCCCTCCACCTCTGACACATATATCCTCTTGGTCAATCTTTCAGTACTCATTCTCTCCATGTGACCAAACCATTTCAATACACTTCTGCTCTCTCATAAACACTGTTTTTATTACCACACATCTCTCTTACCCTTTCATTACTTACTCGATCAAACCACCTCACACCACATAATGTCCTCAAACATTTCATTTCCAACAAATCCACCCTCCTCCGCAAAACCCTATCTATAGCCCATTGATGGAACCACTACTCCTTCAAACATACCCGTTTTTGTTCTCCGAGATAATGTTCTCGACTTCCACACATTTTACAACGTTCCAAGAACCTTCGCCCCCTCCCCCACCCTGTGACTCACTTCCACTTCCATGGTTCCATCCGCTGCCAAATCCACTCCCAGATATCTATGACACCTCACTTCCGCCAGCTTTTCTCCATTCAAACTTACCTCCTAATTGATTTGTCCCACAACACTACTGTGCCAAACAACTTTGCTCTTATTCACATTTACTCTCAGCTTTCTTCTTTCACACACTTTACCAAACTCAGTCACCAGCTTTTGCAGTTTCTCACCCGAATTAGCCACCAGCGCTGAATCATCAGCGAAAAACAACTGACTCACTTCCCACGCCCTCTCATCCAGAACAAACTGCATACCTGCTCCTCTCTCCAAAACTCTTGCATTCACCTCCCTAACAACCCCATCCATAAACAAATTAAACAACCATGGAGACATCACGCACCCCTGCCGCAAATCAACTTTCACTGGAAATCAATCATTTTCCTCTCTTCCTAATCGTATACATGCCTTACATCCTCGATAAAACCTTTTCAGTGCTTCTAACAACTTGCCTCCCACACCATATATTCTTATTACCTTCCACAGAGCATCTCTATCAACTCCCTCATATGCCTTCTCCAGTTCCATAAATGCTACATACAAATCCATTTGTTTTTCTAAGTATTTCTCACATACATTCTTCAAAGCAAATACCTGATCCACACATCCTCTACCACTTCTGAAACCACACTGCTCTTCCCCAATCTGATGCTCTGTACATACCTTCACCCTCTCAATCAACACCTTCCCATATAATATCCCATGAATACTCAACAAACTTATACCTCTGTAATTTGAGCACTCATTCTTATCCCCTTTGCCTTTGTACAATGGCACTATGCATGCATTCCGCCAATTCTCAGGCACTTCACCATGAGCCATACATTGAATATCCTCACCAACCAGTTAACAACACAGTCACCCCCATCTTTTAATGAATTCCACTGCAATACCTTACATATATATATATATATATATATATATATATATATATATATATATATATATATATATATATATATATATATATATATATATTTCTTTCTTTTCTTTTCTTTCAAACTATTCGCCATTTCCCGCGTTAGCGAGGTAGCGTTAAGAACAGAGGACTGGGCCTTTGAGGGAACATCCTCACCTGGCCCCCCTCTCTGTTCCTTCTTTTGGAAAATTAAAAAAAAAAAAAAAAAAAAAAGAGAGGGGAGGATTTCCAGCCACCCGCTCCCTCCCCTTTTAGTCGCCTTCTACGACACGCAGGGAATACGTGGGAAGTATTCTTTCTCCCCTATCCCCAGGGATAATATATATATATATATATATATATATATATATATATATATATATATATATATATATATATATATATATATATATATATATTCACATTTACTCTTAACTTTCTTCTTCCACACACTTTACAAAAACTCAGTCACCAGCTTCTGCAGTTTCTCACATGAATCAGCCACCAGCGCTGTATCATCAGCGAAGAACAACTGACTCACTTCCCAAGCACTCTCATCCCCAACAGACTTCATACTTGCCCCTCTTTCCAAAACTCTTGCATTTACCTCCCTAACAACCCCATCCATAAACAAATTAAGCAACCATGGAGACATCACACACCCCTGCCGCAAACCTACATTCACTGAGAACCAATCACTTTCCTCTCTTCCTACACGTACACATGCCTTACATCCTCGATAAAAACTTTTCACTGCTTCTAACAACTTGCCTCCCACACCATATATTCTTAATACCTTCCACAGAGCATCTCTATCAACTCTATCATATACCTTCTCCAGATCCATAAATGCTACATATAAATCCATTTGCTTTTCTAAGTATTTCTCACATACATTCTTCAAAGCAGACACCTGATCCACACATCCTCTACCACTTCTGAAACCACACTGCTCTTCCCCAATCTGATGCTCTGTACATGCCTTCACCCTCTCAATCAATACCCTCCCATATAATTTACCAGGAATACTCAACAAACTTATACCTCTGTAATTTGAGCAATCACTCTTATCCCCTTTGCCTTTGTACAATGGCACTATGCACGCATTCCGCCAATCCTCAGGCACCTCACCATGAGTCATACATACATTAAATAAATTATGTGAATAAGAGCAAGGTTATTAGGTACAGTAGGGTTGAGGGTCAAGTCAATTGGGAGGTGAGTTTAAATGGAGAAAAACTGGAGGAAGTGAAGTGTTTTAGATATCTGGGAGTGGATCTGGCAGCGGATGGAACCATGGAAGCGGAAGTGGATCATAGGGTGGGGGAGGGGGCGAAAATTCTGGGGGCCTTGAAGAATGTGTGGAAGTCGAGAACATTATCTCGGAAAGCAAAAATGGGTATGTTTGAAGGAATAGTGGTTCCAACAATGTTGTATGGTTGCGAGGCGTGGGCTATGGATAGAGTTGTGCGCAGGAGGATGGATGTGCTGGAAATGGGATGTTTGAGGACAATGTGTGGTGTGAGGTGGTTTGATCGAGTGAGTAACGTAAGGGTAAGAGAGATGTGTGGAAATAAAAAGAGCGTGGTTGAGAAAGCAGAAGAGGGTGTTTTGAAATGGTTTGGTCACATGGAGTGAATGAGTGAGGAAAGATTGACCAAGAGGATATACGTGTCGGAGGTGGAGGGAACGAGGAGAAGAGGGAGACCAAATTGGAGGTGGAAAGATGGAGTGAAAAAGATTTTTTGTGATCGGGGCCTGAACATGCAGGAGGGTGAAAGGAGGGCAAGGAATAGAGTGAATTGGAGCGATGTGGTATACAGGGTTTGACGTGCTGTAAGTGGATTGAATCAAGGCATGTGAAGCGTCTGGGGTAAACCATGGAAAGCTGTGTAGGTATGTATATTTGCGTGTGTGGACGTATGTATATACATGTGTATGGGGGGGGGCCATTTCTTTCGTCTGTTTCCTTGCGCTACCTCGCAAACGCGGGAGACAGCGACAAAGTATAATAAATAAATAAATAAATATATATATATATATATATATATATATATATATATATATATATATATATATATATATATATACAGTATATATATCTTTCTTTCCAAATGTCATCATATTGCTTTGCCTTCCAAAGTGTGTCTGAATCCCTTCTCATCTCCCATTTCCTTAACATCCCCCTGTCTTCTCTCCATTTATCAGTATGGCTTTCGGAAGGCAAGATCCATTAGTGGTACCCTTTCACAGCTTACTATATACCTGAAGTCGTGTAATAATCACCGAGACATTTTAGAAAATCTATGCTTTAGATTTTGGTATATACAAAGCCTCTGACTGTGTATGACAAGAAGGACTCGTTTCAAACCTTCCCCTCTTCTAGTATTCCTCCCTCACCTTTTTGCCTCTCTCTCTCTCTCTCTCTCTCTCTCTCTCTCTCTCTCTCTCTCTCTCTCTCTCTCTCTCTCTCTCTCTCTCTCACTTATTCTGAATCTACCACTCATTCTTTCCCCTATGAAAAGCGGTGTCCCGGAGGCTCAGTCCTGTCTCCTACATTCTACCTTCTATTTTCTTAGCGATTTCATTTCTTCAACAGATAATCAGGCGCATTCATTAGATGACTCGACAATGCATTCCTTCACTTCCTTCAATCCCGCTTTGTCTTCTCATGCTTGACCTGTGTATCGTGTCTTCATAATCTTCCTCTGTAAACACGGTCAAGGTTGCCCAGTAATGCACACGCATCCCAGTCAAGTTTAACACCACTATATCCCAATATTTTCTGCCCAACTCTCCTCCTAAAATTCCTCACAACTTCCCCTGTCTCTTGATAGATCTTTATTTCTACCGTTCAACCAGATATATATATATTCAAGTTCTCCTTTCACGAAATGGAAATCAACTCAGATGCCGCAAATCTTATTCTCCTTAAAGGAGTGGACCCTCGACATACCTACATGACACAGAGGCGAATCCGACTTATCAACCCTCCCTCTTTGACCTCAACATCTTGACCTACTAGACCAACGCCGCAGCGTTAGTTCCCCTCTGTTGGTTTAAAGTCATTGCTTTGGATTTTGCTACCGAGAGCTGGCTGCTTGCGTGCCTCCATCGTTAGCCAGACCAAGTAATACTCGTCAACCTACTTCGTCTTGTAAATACGGCGTGGTCGCTGCCAACTCGAGGGTGGACCGTTGTGATATCTACCCTTCCCTGCACCACGCACTTCTGCAATTCTTTTCCATCATTCCTTTTTTTTTTTTCGCTACAAAATCGCCGAATTTATTGTGCATTTCTGCCGAACGTGAGGGCGACGGCGCCAAAGGGGATAGAGAGCGCACCAAAGGTATAGGGACTACAGGGACTGGACTCTATTACTGAATCATAGGTTTCTTAGCGAGGAGAATGGGAATCATAGTCTTGCCTAAAAACTACGACTCTCCCATTTTAAAATGGCAGATCTTTCACCTCTTCCAATGTGCTTGAATTAATTTTCCTCCTCACGTATTATTTCGGTTTCTCTTTACCCCTTTCTTTGCTTCAGGTAAGACTTAGTCTCGACCTACTGTCCATGGCGAGAGTCTCCACGTAATGAAAAACATCCGTACAGATAGATAGGTTAAAAACCTAATCATCTTTAAGTTCATTCAAAAGTACTTTGTATTTGCAGAAAAAAATCTCAAGGGAACCATTATCACATAGTAGGTCAAAGGTCAAGGTCACAGGGTTAACAGAAAGACTTGTTTGATCCAAATCCTCCCTACCTCACGTGTATGTGTGTGTGTGTGTGTGTGTGTGTGTGTGTGTGTGTGTGTGTGTGTGTGTGTGTGTGTGTGTGTGTGTGTGTGCGTGTGCTCCATTCGTTTTTGCTTTTCCCAAATGCCTTAGAACACTGAATGAAAACGAAACATCATTTCAACCACCTTAAGTTCACATCTACTCACCGTGCACTTGCCCACGTGCACACAGAGACACGGACCCACGTGGATCTCCGGGCAGATCTGGAGATCAATTACAGTCTCTCCCTCCAGCTCCTACCCACATTAGGGGCGAGGGAAAAAAATTTATCGACAGGTTGACCACGAAGGTATCCGTTTTAAGATCTTTTTTTGATATTGTCAATAGATCTCCCTTTGTCTCCACACACACACCCTTTGAGCTTCTCACGTTGCCAGTGAAACCCTACTGTTTCGACAGCTGGTGTGCTATTAACCATCCCTAAACAACATGCAGCCCAACGTGGTGCTTGTCTAATCTTAACATCCTTTTGAGTGTCTCTTCCACACACACAGCGTCATGCCTGAGGTCTTCCCCTGGTCTGACACAGATATCCCGAGGTAACTTTCTCTCCTACTCCCTCACCACCTTCACCAGCCTCCTTCAGCACCTCTCCTGTTGCTACATCACCGACTCGCGGACCCTTGCAGTATCTTTCGCGTCTGTTATCTCCTCCGACAAGCCTCGCTGACAATACAGATCCTCTCATGTTTACAGACTAAAGTAAGATGCTACCCTCTCAACCTCATGTTCCTATTTTCACCTGCAAGACACTTAAAGAAGAAGAAAACAATATTCCCATTTTTGCAACAAGTGCCAAATCCACTTTTCAGCTTTTTCCATGCACATTTATCACATCTGGTTTCAGCTGCCGGTGTCAACCATCCTTAGGTTATCTCTCCATGACCTAGTATATTTCTTATTATCTAAAACTTCATACCACATAAAATTCCTATTTCTGGATATTTACACTCTAACCAGCTTTCTTTATCTCTAAATCCTTTACCATATCATTGTTTGCTTCCTTCTTCTTTCGTCTCTACCCTCATCTTCCCTGTTCCTCATGCCCTCAGTGTAAGCCTGAACTAAATCAACAACTTATCATTATTCTCTTCCCTAACCTTATCATCGTATCAACGGCTTCACACAGGTTGATGGCGATCACGTTTAGCATTCACACCCATCCACACTACACAGTCACACAGCAGTTAGTATTGTCATGTCACTTCATGATGTGCGAGCGTGTATGTTTTTCTGCGTTTACTGGTGTTTAGGCATATGCATGTTTCTCGTTTTATATATATATATACATATATATATATATTGGTCTCCCTCTTCTCCTCGTTCCCTCCACCTCCGACACATATATCCTCTTGGTCAATCTTTCCTCACTCATTCTCTCCATGTGCCCGAACCATTTCAAAACACCCTCTTCTGCTCTCTCAACCACGCTCTTTTTATTTCCACACATCTCTCTTACCCTTACGTTACTTACTCGATCAAACTACCTCACACCACATATTGTCCTCAAACATCTCATTTCCAGCACATCCATCCTCCTGCGCACAACTCTATCCATAGCCCACGTCTCGCAACCATACAACATTGTTGGAACCACTATTCCTTCAAACATACCCATTTTTGCTTTCCGAGATAATGTTCTCGACTTCCACACATTCTTCAAGGCTCCCAGAATTTTCGCCCCCTCCCCCACCCTATGATCCACTTCCGCTTCCATGGTTCCATCCGCTGCCAGATCCACTCCCAGATATCTAAAACACTTCACTTCCTCCAGTTTTTCTCCATTCAAACTCACCTCCCAATTGACTTGACCCTCAACCCTACTCTACCTAATAACCTTGCTCTTATTCACATTTACTCTTAACTTTCTTCTTTCACACACTTTACCAAACTCAGTCACCAGCTTCTGCAGTTTCTCACATGAATCAGCCACTAGCGATGTATCATCAGCGAACAACAACTGACTCACTTCCCAAGCTCTCTCATCCCCAACAGACTTCATACTTGCCCCTCTTTCCAAAACTCTTGCATTCACCTCCCTAACAACCCCATCCATAAACAAATTAAACAACCATGGAGACATCACACACCACTGCCGCAAACCTACATTCACTGAGAACCAATGACTTTCCTCTCTTCCTACACGTACACATGCCTTACATCCTCGATAAAAACTTTTCACTGCTTCTAACAACTTGCCTCCCACACCATATATTCTTAATACCTTCCACAGAGCATCTCTATCAACTCTATCATATGCCTTCTCCAGATCCATAAATGCTACATACAAATCCATATATATATATATATATATATATATATATATATATATATATATATATATATATATATATATATATATATATATATTTTTTTTTTTTTTTTTTTTGCTTTGTCGCTGTTTCCCGCGTTTGCGAGGTAGCGCAAGGAAACAGACGAAAGAAATGGCCCAACCCACCCCCATACACATGTATATACATACGTCCACACACGCAAATATACATACCTACACAGCTTTCCATGGTTTACCCCAGACGCTTCACATGCCCTGATTCAATCCACTGACAGCACGTCAACCTCGGTATACCACACCGATCCAATTCACTCTATTCCTTGCCCTCCTTTCACCCTCCTGCATGTTCAGGCCCCGATCACACAAAATCTTTTTCACTCCATCTTTCCACCTCCAATTTGGTCTCCCACTTCTCCTCGTTCCCTCCACCTCCGACACATATATCCTCTTGGTCAATCTTTCCTCACTCATTCTCTCCATGTGCCCAAACCATTTCAAAACACCCTCTTCTGCTCTCTCAACCACGCTCTTTTTATTTCCACACATCTCTCTTACCGTACGTTACTTACTCGATCAAACCACCTCACACCACACATTGTCCTCAAACATCTCATTTCCAGCACATCCATCCTCCTGCGCACAACTCTATCCATAGCCCACGCCTCGCAACCATACAACATTGTTGGAACCACTATTCCTTCAAACATACCCATTTTTGCTTTCCGAGATAAAGTTCTCGACTTCCACACATTTTTCAAGGCTCCCAGAATTTTCGCCCTCTCCCCCCACCCTATGATCCACTTCCGCTTCCATGGTTCCATCCGCTGCCAGATCCACTCCCAGATATCTAAAACACTTTACTTCCTCCAGTTTTTCTCCATTCAAACTTAACTCCCGATTGACTTGACCCTCAACCCTACTGTACCTAATAACCTTGCTCTTATTCACATTTACTCTTAACTTTCTTCTTTCACACACTTTACCAAACTCAGTCATCAGCTTCTGCAGTTTCTCACATGAATCAGCCACCAGCGCTGTATCATCAGCGAACAACAACTGACTCACTTCCCAAGCTCTCTCATCCCCAACAGACTTCATATATATATATATATATATATATATATATATATATATATATATATATATATATTAGAAAACATTCAAGAACGCACACACCAATACAAGCATGAAAACATACATGTTCGCACATACAGACACAAGCACGAAGAATTTACCTAAACACACACACATGAACCCGAGGACTGGCGGCACTCCAGCCAACCAGCATTTGCAGGGTAAAAGAGAACAAGGAACATATAGAGTAGGATATGAAAGGAGGAACAATGAAACCTTGAAAAGAGTACTGTGTACCAGAGAAGCGAAAATCCAGACTGTTTCCATAAATACATCAGGAAGGCAGTGTCAGTTAAAGAGCAGCTAATAAGACTAAAGGATTCAGAGGGTCGGGTGGGCAGGATGATGTAAGGATATGTGAGGAACTGAATGATAGGTTCAAAAGCGTTTTGACAGTGGAAGTCACTCAAGTCGCAATACCACTGAGACAGAATAGGGAGAAAGTCTTATGCAGCAGAGAAGATATTTAGAAAAGATATTAAGAAAATACTGAAGTGTCTTCGCCAACACAAGGGTTCAGGGTCCTGATCAGGATTTACAATATGTGCTGAGGATATGTACAGATACACTCGACAAACAATTCAAGATGTTACTGAAGAAAGGTAAAGTGCCAAGGGAGTAGAAAATGGCAAACATTATATCTGTCTGTAAGAAAGGAAATCAGGAAGAGACACTGTTGACAATAATTCATAATTTTCCAGTGAATTATACTGAAGCAGAACAAGTAAACAAAACTAACAACGAAGAAACAATGAGGATGTTGCAGGAAGCAGCAAACCACGCACGCCTCAGAGATGCGAAAGTTCTGATCATGGAGAACTTCCAAAACAGATGGGAAGAATTTAGGTCATGGAGACACAAGTTCTTAATTGTGTATACAGGATGATCTCCTGTATCAGCATTTCACCGAGAACATTTGAATGAGAGAGGGAATGATACACCATCTTTAGCTGAAGTTATTATTACCCATAGCAGCATGGAACCCATAGCAGCATGAAGCCTAAAGCAGTCTCTAAAACATAGCAGCATGGAAGATGAGACCATGATGATACACCATATGGAACATGTGCAATGTTGACATTGTTTAAGTGGTAAATTATGGCATGGCGAGATTCAGACAGAAGATGCAACCTTGGACACTACAAAAATGTAGTTGACCACTCACAGTACAGATCATTATAAAGGAAGATTCTGTGAAATCTATAAAGAAGGAACGTGTGTAAGTTTAACAGCAAATATGGTGAAAAGCCGAGAGAGAGAGAGAGAGAGAGAGAGAGAGAGAGAGAGAGAGAGAGAGAGAGAGAGAGAGAGAGAGAGAGAGAGAGAGAGAGAGAGAGAGAGAGAGATTATTTAATGATGAATATCAAAAAGCAAAAGAGTCAAGAGATGCACAGTGGAAGCTTGTTGACATAAGCAGCACTACAGACAGCCAACATTTGGAAAGCAATAAAAGAGCAACAAATATAATAGATAAAAAGGAAGCTCTGAAATGAATACCGTGACCAAGAAAAAAATAATCCAAATCTTTTCAATAAATCTATCGGGATAAGTTAGAGCAACTGGTCAGGCCAAGGCAGTGCTGTTTACATGAAGAAGAGCGAGGGTTAACACGGGAATACAAAGTTTCGACCAGACCGCCACGGCTCAGCAGAAACACAGACATGTAGAATTATTGGACAAAAAGTTATCTTAGTACATAAAAGCATTACAATAGATCACTACGCTATATATACATCGTAGTTCGATAATTAAGATTATTGTTTCCTACACTTACGATTATTACAATATCTCTAAAGGGTCTCGCAGGAGAGACCAGTGCGTTACATGGGGTACGTGGGTCGCGTACTAAATACCGCTGGGTGGAGAGATTCCAAGGGAAGAGCTGTAGAGGACGATATGAAGATATGAGAGGAGCCGAGTGACGAGTTCAGAAGTGTTTCACGCAGGAAGGCACAACAACACCAACATCAGTAAGATGGAACCCCAGAGAAAGTTTTGGAAAGCATTGGAACAACTGCTAGAAGGGACATAGACTACTAATTGGCCTTGACTTACGTAAAGCTCATGGCCTTTATGATATACATCTATATGTGATGAATTGTGCTGACACCCTTGACAGACCTCTTGGAAATTTGCTCAGTAAGCCGCGGAAGGCAAGTAAAGTGACGTGGGGAGTTGAAAGATGACAAATGTGTTGCCTGTTTTTCAAAAAGCAGACCAGAAAATTTCCATGAAGGACAAGTAGTATCTTTGATAAGGTGATAAGGGAGGTCTGTAATACACGGGAAAAGAGGGTTAGAAAGATTCTAGGATGACTACTTGCAAAGGATGAATTACCCAAATGAGAAATAACACGAACTCTGGGAAAGGAGGTCGAAGGCAACAAAGCTCTCGGACATACGTAGCAGAATGAGTTGTTTTGAGACAAAGGAGAAGGATGGGTGGAAGGTGTGTTTCTGAACTGCCGGAAAGCGTTTAATACTCTCCCACATGTGAGATTAGAACAGAAGTTGGATATTCTGTCAGGTATAAGCGGGAGATTCCTTCGAGGAACATAAAATCACTTTTTTTTTTACCATTAGGGACAAAGGATGCATGTTAGAAAAGCCTTCTGAAATGGGTTATGTCCATGGGGTCCGGTCCTGGAGCCACTGCTCTTCTGTATCTCTGTAATTAACAAGCCAGAATGATTGGATTGAAACCTGTATATGGAGGCGGATGATGCTAAATTTATGAGGCAAATAAATGAAACAAGGATTGCATCCTCTTACATGGTCGACGAAATTTGGTTCGAGTAAATGCAAAGTAATGAGGAGGATGGGACACTGTGAAAAGGCCTCGATAATGTCCAGCAAATAAGCTTCGAGAACAAGCTATCGCTAGAGATACACCTTTGGAGGTTTGTGAAAGAGACACGCACGTATTGATGTCTGGAAAAATTAATATAACATTTAATGAACGGATAAGGGGATACTTTGAAAACTATTCCTTGGCATATAAGTTAAAAGCTAATAAGATACTTTTGGAAGTTGGTCACCACATTAAAGAGACACATAGAATTAACCGAGAAGATCTAGAGGAGTTAAACAAAGATGGTACCACACTTGAGAGAGCTGAGTAACAGTCCACGATGGAGGAGAGAAACCTTCACAATTCTGAACGGGTTTGATGATGTTGCCATCTTCGAAAGATGCCAACATGGACCAAGCAGAGGTCATAGCAAGATATCAAGAGAGAACCTTGTTAGAAAAGATGTAAATAAGCACTTATGGTATTAGGGTAATGAGTAAATGGAATACACTAGGTGGTGACACTGTAACTGTTGGCAACATTGGAACGTTTGAAATATTTTATAAGGATATAGAAATTTCATGAGGCGGAGCCCCACCAACGTAGAAATACCTGACTGTGTTGTATAAACAGGTAATTACAGTCAGAACATATATACCATTTGTGATGAAATATTTGTATATAGTAAACAAGAAAATCTTCAGTTCACTGAAAAGTCTTATGTCGATTACGTTTGCATTGGAATATATTGCCTGATTTCCTGGATCATGGTGAATATCAACACAGTTCAGATCCGGGGATATAGGGTTGACACTGTGTGCGCTGGCATATCTGGACGACGCGTATAACGGAATGTATCATGTTAATGAGTATCGTAGTATAATCAACACATGACCAAAACCAATATACTAATTGCCAGAACAGTACTTCTTATCAACTTAAACTGTAGTGAAGTAATACACCACACATATCCCTTCCGTCATCAAGCCGTTACAACGATGAAGATCTACAAGGTGATGTAACCGTTACTACAATATCTACATGGTGACGTACTTGTCGCATGCGTTTCACTGGCATTTAGTCAACTCTGAATCCGCTGCAGCAAACAGTATATAAATATCCAGCTCCATTACAGAACTCAGGTCCGGCGTCTTAATATGGCATAAACACAAGATAACAAGTAACGCAGAGGAGCCCAAGTGATAACATGTGCATACATCATTATAATACTTCATCAGGGATCATCGTACTGACCGTACAAGAGACGACTTGAGGATCTGGGACCATCTTGTCCATGTCATACGAGGCTGGAAGGATTTTGACCATCATGATCCCGCGTCTTGTCACAAGGATGAGGGTGAGGAGGGGGACAGCGTGGTAAGGCCAGCAGGGATTTAACTTCTAAATACTGACATAAACCCTCCAGGACACACAGCACAGAGAGTTGTTCCTGAACTCGTTTCAATCTGACGTCTACAAGATCGATCAAGGAAGTGACCGAGACACACGACCCTGATATTACAGGTTTCGGGTGGAAAAAAAAAGAACAATGATCCATCATAGTTCCATAATTCCTGTTTACAAAAACTTTTAACATTTTATCTTTCCGATCACATCAACTGCCCTAAAAATCCCCTTGGCAAACACCTTTATACTTTATGAAATAAAAGAGCCGCTAATTACGCTCTGCAAATTAAGATTAATAACTGCCTTGCTTGTACGGAAAATTATTAAGAATTTCTTTAAAAGGTAATAATTAATCGACGCTCCGCGGTTCTTGAAGGTTCTTAGTCCGAAACGAAAAGAAGAGCGAAGCTGTTTGGGACATGTGTGAGGAGCGCTCGATTCAAGTGATGAAAATGTGGTGAACGATTAAATGAGTGATAAGGATAATATTTATGGATGTCACACACACCAGCCGAGCGATAACTGGCACCTTGAAGCAGCACCAAACGCTATATTAACCTTTGAAGTTATAATGATCCAGGCAGCCGCAAAACTGCTTTGATTACCTCCAAACTCTCCACCCATCATCTCTAATCTTGAGCAAATACCGAGTTAAGGGGTTTGGATACACCTTGACTGACTTAAGACACTGTCATCTTGACATCATAAAGTGTTTAAAAGTTTCATCACAAACATGTTGTTGCCTCTTCTCCTTTTAGAGAGATTACGCTTAGGATGAACGAGATCATCCAAGCTGCTCAGCTACGGACGAGGGTAAGCAAGAGGGTTGAAAACCTTCCTTGCTCTTGTGGACTCCTCGTGAGCTCGCATGTATAGATAACCGAACAGGACGATATCCGAGACATTCCGATCGTATCAGTAAAACCTATGAAACTCAGTCTCCCTGTACGACAACCACAGCTCAAGCATAGCAGGCTAGATAATGCAATCTGTATATTTCTTTACTTTCAGCTTATTTAACGTCAGATGATAAGAATCAACGAGGAACTCCAGTTTATATATATATATATATATATATATATATATATATATTATATATATATTATATATATATTATATATATATTATATATATATTATATATATATTATATATATAATATTTATTTATTTTTTTTATTATACTTTGTCGCTGTCTCCCGCGTTTGCGAGGTAGCGCAAGGAAACAGACGAAAGAAATGGCCCAACCCCCCCCGATACACATGTATATACATACGTCCACACACGCAAATATACATACCTACACAGCTTTCCATGGTTTACCCCAGACGCTTCACATGCCCTGCTTCAATCCACTGACAGCACGTCAACCCCGGTATACCACATCGCTCCAATTCACTCTATTCCTTGCCCTCCTTTCACCCTCATGCATGCTCAGGCCCCGATCACACAAAATCTTTTTCACTCCATCTTTCCACCTCCAATTTGGTCTCCCTCTTCTCCTCGTTCCCTCCACCTCCGACACATATATTCTCTTGGTCAATCTTTCCTCACTCATTCTCTCCATGTGCCCGAACCATTTCAAAACACCCTCTTCTGCTCTCTCAACCACGCTCTTTTTATTTCCACACATCTCTCTTACCCTTACGTTACTTACTCGATCAAACCACCTCACACCACATATTGTCCTCAAACATCTCATTTCCAGCACATCCATCCTCCTGCGCACAACTCTATCCATAGCCCACGGCTCGCAACCATACAACATTGTTGGAACCACTATTCTTTCAAATATACCCATTTTTGCTTTCCGAGATAATTTTCTCGACTTCCACACATTCTTCAAGGCCTCAGAATTTTCGCCCCCTCCCCCACCCTATGATCCACTTCCGCTTACATATATATAATATATATGTAATTTTCTTTCTTTCATACTATTCGCCATTTCCCGCATTAGCGAGGTAGCGTTAAGAACAGAGGACTGGGCCTTAGAGGGAATATCCTCACCTGGCCCCCTTCTCTGTTCCTTCTTTTGGAAAATTAAAAAAAAAAACGAGAGGGGAGGATTTCCAGCCACCCGCTCCCTCCCCTTTTAGTCGCCTTCTACGACACGCAGGGAATACGTGGGAAGTATTCTTTCTCCCCTATCCCCAGGGATATATATAATATATATATAATATATATATAATATATATATATATAATATATAATATATATATATAATATATATGATATATATATGATATATATATGATATATATATGATATATATATGATACATATATGATACATAAATGATATAATATGATATAATATGATATGATATGATATGATATGAAGTGAGTCAGTTGTTGTTCGCTGATGATACAGCGCTGGTGGCTGATTCATGTGAGAAACTGCAGAAGCTGGTGACGGAGTTTGGTAAAGTGTGTGGAAGAAGAAAGTTAAGAGTAAATGTGAATAAGAGCAAGGTCATTAGGTACAGTAGGGTTGAGGGTCAAGTAAATTGGGAGGTGAGTTTGAATGGAGAAAAACTGGAGGAAGTGAAGTGTTTTAGATATCTGGGAGTGGATCTGGCAGCGGATGGAACCATGGAAGCAGAATTGGACCATAGGGTGGGGGAGGGGGCGAAAATTCTGGGAGCCTTGAAGAATGTATGGAAGTCGAGAACATTATCTCGGAAAGCAAAAATGGGTATGTCTGAAGGAATAGTGGTTCCAACAATGTTGTATGGTTGCGAGGCGTGGGCTATGGATAGAGTTGTGCGCAGGAGGATGGATGTGCTGGAAATGAGATGTCTGAGGACAATGTGTGGTGTGAGGTGGTTTGATCGAGTAAGTAACGTAAGGGTGAGAGAGATGTGTGGAAATAAAAAGAGCGTGGTTGAGAGAGCAGAAGAGGGTGTTTTGAAATGGTTTGGGCACATGGAGAGAATGAGTGAGGAAAGGTTGACCAAGAAGATATATGTGTCGGAGGTGGAGGGAACGAGGAGAAGAGGGAGACCAAATTGGAGGTGGAAAGATGGAGTGAAAAAGATTTTGTGTGATCGGGGCCTGAACTTGCAGGAGGGTGAAAGGAGGGCAAGGAATAGAGTGAATTGGAGCAATGTGGTATACCGGGGTTGACGTGCTGTCAGTGGATTGAATCAAGACATGTGAAGCGTCTGGGGTAAACCATGGAAAGCTGTGTAGGTATGTATATGTGCGTGTGTGGACGTATGTATATACATGTGTATGGGGGGGGGGTTGGGCCATTTCTTTCGTCTGTTTCCTTGCGCTACCTCGCAAACGCGGGAGACAGCGACAAAGTATAAAAAAAAAAAAAAAAAAATATAATATATATTCCTATGAGTCTACGAGGAAAATGAAACACAATAAGTTCCCAAGTGCACTCTCGTGTAATAATCACATCATCAGGGGAGACACAAGAGAGAAATATAACAGTTAGTTGATATACAACGAAGAGAAGTAACTAGGACGTCATTTGGTAAACATGTGATTGTCCAAGACAGACAACGAACGTATCATAAACTTATTATGTGGACAGGAAGGGGAATTATTTACAAATATTATCAACAATAAAGTTATCCAATTTGTATAGACTATCACTAATATCAAGATTATAATTCTTTGTGTATTTACTAATAGAATATTCAATGATATATCTCAAGGTAGTCGAGTTAATAACTGAGATGGCATTGCTCCAGTCAATTTAATGATCATAGTTTTTTACGAGATTAAGCAAGGCATTTGGTTCTTGTTCCGTTCTTATACTATATCTATGTTGCTTAAGTCTAACAGAAAGATCCCTACCAGTCTACCCAACATAAAACTTATCACAATTTCTACATGGCACTTAAAGATAAATCCAGGAGAATTTTCTGGTGAATTCCTGATCAAGATATTCTTTATAGTATTATTGTTGCTGAAGGCAACAATTACAATAAAGGATTTAAGCAACATGGGAAGTAAAGTAAAACTACTATGAAAAGGGAGAACTAAAAGATTCTTGGTGTCAATGGGAGGTTTGGGCTCAACTCTATAAAATGATTCTTTGCTAACTTAAGGGGTTTATCAGTGAAAGATCTAGAGTACTTTAACTTAGATCCAATAGAATATATCTTCTCAAACTCATCATCAAAATCATCATCAATGGACTGCAAATACGTAATGCCCTAAGGAATATAGATTGAGATGATGAAAATTTAACTGTCATGTTCAGATGAGTAATAATGGATATATGAGCATACATTGGTAGGTTTTCTGTACATGCTAAACTTAAACTTGTTTTCTTGCCTAAGGATCATGCAGTCTAAAAATGGTAACATACCATTACTTTCATTTTCTACAGTAAATTTGATGTTACTAAATTGTTAAGTAAGGGGAGAAACATTTGTAAATTTTCATTTGTTGGCCAAACACAAAGAACATCATCTACATACCTAAACCAAATGACATTAGAAGGCAAGATATCCTTTAGTAGTTTTGTTTCAAAAAATTCCATATAAAGATTACTTAGTACACGTTAAAAACTATGATCATTGTATTGGCTGGAGTAATGCCATTTCAGTTATCAACTATAACACTATTACCACGAGAAATATCATTGAATCTTCTATCATTCAATACACAAAGAATTATAATCTTGATATTAATGATGGTCTATACAAATTGGATAACTTTATCGTTGATAAAATTTGTAAACAACTCACCTTCTTGTCCACATAAGTTTATGATACGCTCGTTGTCTGTCTTGAACAATCACATGTTTACCAAATGGCGTCCTAGCTTCGTCTCTTTGATGTATATCAACTGACTTTTATTTCTCTCTTGTGTTTCCCCTGATGATGTGATTATTACACGAAAGTGCATTTCGGAACTTATCGTGTTTCATTTTCCCCGTAGACTCATAGGAATACCTTGATCACGCGCAAAATTGATCCTTTCCAAATATATATATATATATATATATATATATATATATATATATATATATATATATATATATATATATATATACATATTCAAGGAGACAATACTGTCTATTCTATATCATGGATGGTACCTTAAGACATTAGCTATTCTGAATAAAAGAGAAAAGATATGTATCATGTGTTAGGACACTGCATAAACGGTGCGTCGATACAGATGTGTTCATATTACATGAAGGATAGAAATACGTATTGGCAGGTAACAAGCTTTATCAGCTGCCTTAGAGTGTATGTCTTCCAATGGTACACTGACCGTGTCTCCTGCTGGTGCATGAACTTGTTCTCAACTGGTGCATGACCATGTCCTCTGCTGGAGTATGACCATGTCCCTTTCAAACCTAACCTAACCTATCACTACGCGGTGTGTGGACAATCGTTGCACATGATGGCTTTATGAATGTCTGCTGCAATGAGCAGGAGTGTAAGGTATGGGCATTATGAGCATTAAACCATTCTCGGGTAAATTTAGAACTAGGAAAATGGCGATCGTCCTTGTACTCCAAGAATAACCCAGAACTGTCCCTTCTGAACACAACAAAAAACGGCTGTCTTTCGATCACTTTGAGCGAGAGGAAAAGAAAAAGAAAATGGTTAGGATCCACCGCTTCCCATGAAACCTCCGGCTGGGCCAAGAGGAAGGGATCTTGGTACCCACGGAAGAAGGCTTTTTGAAAATCTAAACAAATGGCATAGAGGTGAGGGGAAAGAAACAGTTATCAAAAAGGCCTACCCGTGAGTTGTCAACGGCCACAGAGTAGTCATGTGACGCAACAACTTGTCAAGTATTGCGTGGACTAGCTAGTGGTGGGGGCACACAGGCAGCCAGCTCTCGGGGACAAAAGTTAGTCTGGGAGAGAGTTAACAAGTCGGACCGCTTTCGACTCACCTCCGTCAAGTAAGACTGGAGAGCTATAACCACCCTAGATATTAGAGCAGAACTCCATATAAGGACGTCACTCGTGTCATTTACAGAGTGGGAGCCCGAAAACACACGTGAGATCCTGCCACATCACGAGGTCCTGCCACATCATGACCCTCACGAGGGAGATGTTGGAGAAAGGAACGTTTATATTAGACGCTTCGCCCAACTCTAGTCGCCTTCAGATACTCGAGATCCGCTACATTAAGGATTTCTCCGAGTATGAACCTGCAAACTGACGATCTTCTTGTATTACCGAGTGCTCAACACTTGACCTGAGCCAACGCGAGCGAGACAAGAACTGGTGACGTCAGGCAGCAGCACGCCCAGCTGACCTGATGCAACTAGCTTTCATTGGTCAGACAAGATTATAGTTCCTAAGGTGTTCACCCCTCACTGATCAATGATTTTTTTTTTCCTTTTATCTTTGATTATTGTCCATAAACCTATACCCGGTATACCACATCGATCCAATTCACTCTATTCCTTGCCCGCCTTTCACCCTCCTGCATGTTTAGGCCCCGATCACTCAAAATCTTTTTCACTCCATCTTTCCACCTCCAATTTGGTCTCCCACTTCTCCTCGTTCCCTCCACCTCCGACACATATATTCTCTTGGTCAATCTTTCCTCACTCATTCTCTCCATGTGACCAAACCATTTCAAAACACCCTCTTCTGCTCTCTCAACCACGCTCTTCTTATTTCCACACATCTCTCTTACCCTTACATTACTTACTCGATCAAACCACCTCACACCACACATTGTCCTCAAACATCTCATTTCCAGCACATCCACCCTCCTGCGCACAACTCTAACCATAGCCCACGCCTCGCAACCATACAACATTGTTGGAACCACTATTCCTTCAAACATACCCATTTTTCCTTTCGGAGATAATGTTCTCGACTTCCACACATTATTCAAGGCTCCCAGGATTTTCGCCCCCTCCCCCACCCTATGATTCACTTCCGCTCCCATGGATCCATCCGCTGCCAGATACACTCCCAGATATCTAAAACACTTTACTTCCTCCAGTTTTTCTCCATTCAAACTTACCTCCCAATTGACTTGACCCTCAACCCTACTGTACCTAATAACCTTGCTCTTATTCACATTTACTCTTAACTTTCTTCTTTCACACACTTTACCAAACTCAGTCACCAGCTTCTGCAGTTTCTCACATGAATCAGCCACCAGCGCTGCATCATCAGCGAAAAACAACTGACTCACTTCCCAAGCTCTCTCATCCACAACAGACTGCATACTTGCCCCTCTTTCCAAAACTCTTGCATTCACCTCCCTAACAACCCCATCCATAAACAAATTAAACAACCATGGAGACTTCACACACCCCTGCCGCAAACCTACATTCATTGAGAACCAATCGCTTTCCTCTCTTCCTACACGTACACATGCTTTACATCCTCGATAAAAATTTTTCACTTCCACAAACAACTTGCCTCCCACACCATATATTTTTAGTACCTTCCACAGAGCATCTCTATCAACTCTATCATATGCCTTCTCCAGATCCATAAATGCTACATACAAAGCCATTTGCTTTTCTAAGTATTTCTCACATACATTCCTCAAAGCAAACACCTGATCCACACATCCTCTACCACTTCTGAAACCACACTGCTCTTCCCCAATCTGATGCTCTGTACATGCCTTCACCCTCTCAATCAATACCCTCTCATATAATTTACCAGGAATACTTCACAAACTTATACCTCTGTAATTTGAGCACTCACTCTTATCCCTTTTGCCTTTATACAATGGCACTATGCACGCATTCCGCCAATCCTCAGGCACCTCACCATGAATCATACATACATTAAATAACCTTATCAACCAGTCAACAATACAGTCACCCCCTTTTTTAATAAATTCCACTGCAATACCATCCAAACCTGCTGCCTTGCCGGCTTTCATCTTCCGCAAAGCTTTCACTACCTCTTCTCTGTTTACCAAATCATTTTCCCTAACCCTCTCACTTTGCACACCACCTCGACCAAAACACCCTATATCTGCCACTCTATCATCAAACACATTCAGCAAACCTTCAAAATACTCACTCCATCTCCTTCTCACATCACCACTACTTGTTATCACCTCCCCATTAGCCCCCTTCACTGAAGTTCCCATTTGCTCCCTTGTCTTTCGCACTTTATTTACCTCCTTCCAAAACATCTTTTTATTCTCCCTAAAATTTAATGATACTCTCTCACCCCAACCCTCATTCGCCCTCTTTTTCACCTCTTACACCTTTCTCTTGACCTCCTGTCTCTTTCTTTTATACATCTCCCACTCATTTGCATTTTTTCCCTGCAAAAATCGTCCAAATGCCTCTCTCTTCTCTTTCACTAATACTCTTACTTCTTCATCCCACCAATCACTACCCTTTCTAATCAAACTACCTCCCACGCTTCTCATGCCACAAGCATCTTTTACGCAAGCCATCACTGATTCCCTAAATACATCCCATTCCTCCCCCACTCCCCTTACGTCCTTTGTTCTCACCTTTTTCCATTCTGTACTCAGTCTCTCCTGGTACTTCCTCACACAAGTCTCCTTCCCAAGCTCACTTACTCTCACCACTCTCTTCACCCCAACATTCTCTCTTCTTTTCTGAAAACCCATACAAATCTTCACCTTCGCCTCCACAAGGTAATGATCAGACATCCCTCCAGTTGCACTTCTCAGCACATTAACATCCAAAAGTCTCTCTTTCGCGCGCCTGTCAATTAACACGTAATCCAATAACGCTCTCTGGCCATCTCTCCTACTTACATAAGTATACTTACGTATATCTCGCTTTTTAAACCAGGCATTCCCAATCGCCAGTCCTTTTTCAGTATATAAATTTACAAGCTCTTCACCATTTCCATTTACAACACTGAACACCCCATGTATACCAATTATTCCCTCAACTGCCACATTACTCACCTTTGCTTTCAAATCACCCATCACTCGTGCATCAAAACCACTAACACACTCATTCAGCTGCTCCCAAAACACTTGCCTCTCATAATCTTTCTTCTCATTCCCAAGTGCATATGCACCAATAATCACCTATCTCTTTCCATCAACTTTCAGTTTTACCCATATTAATCTAGAGTTTACTTTCTTACATTCTATCACAAACTCCCACAACTCCTGTTTCAGGAGTAGTGCTACTCCTTCCCTTGCTCTTGTCCTCTCACTAACCCCTGACTTTACTCCCAATACATTACCAAACCACTCTTCCCCTTTATCCTTGAGCTTCGTTTCACTCAGGGCCAAAACATCCAGGTTCCTTTCCTCAAACATACTACCTATCTCTCCTTTTTTCACATCTTGGTTACATCCACACACATTTAGACACCCCTAATCTGAGCCTACGAGGACGATGAGCACTCCTCGCGTGACTTCTTCTTCTGTTTCCCATTTTAGAAAGTTAAAAAAATACAAGGAGGGGAGGATTTCTGGCCCCCCGCTCCCGTCCCCTCTAGTCGCCTTCTACGACACACGAGGAATGCGTGGGAAGTATTCTTTCTCCCCTATCCCCAGGGATAATATATATATATATATATATATATATATATATATATATATATATATATATATATATATATATATATATATATATATATATATATATATATATATATAATTAATATATATATATATATATATATATATATATATATATATATATATATATATATATATATATATATATTTAATGTATGTATGACTCATGGTGAGGTGCCTGAGGATTGGCGGAATGCGTGCATAGTGCCATTGTACAAAGGCAAAGGGGATAAGAGTGAGTGCTCAAATTACAGAGGTATAAGTTTGTTGAATATTCCTGGTAAATTATATGGGAGGGTATTGATTGAGAGGGTGAAGGCATGTACAGAGCATCAGATTGGGGAAGAGCAGTGTGGTTTCAGAAGTGGTAGAGGATGTGTGGATCAGTGTTTGCTTTGAAGAATGTATGTGAGAAATACTTAGAAAAGCAAATGGATTTGTATGTAGCATTTATGGATCTGGAGAAGGCATATGATAGAGTTGATAGAGATGCTCTGTGGAAGGTATTAAGAATATATGGTGTGGGAGGCAAGTTGTTAGAAGCAGTGAAAAGTTTTTATCGAGGATGTAAGGCATGTGTACGTGTAGGAAGAGAGGAAAGTGATTGGTTCTCAGTGAATGTAGGTTTGTGGCAGGGGTGTGTGATGTCTCCATGGCTGTTTAATTTGTTTATGGATGGGGTTGTTAGGGAGGTAAATGCAAGAGTTTTGGAAAGAGGGGCAAGTATGAAGTCTGTTGGGGATGAGAGAGCTAGGGAAGTGAGTCAGTTGTTGATCGCTGATGATACAGCGCTGGTGGCTGATTCATGTGAGAAACTGCAGAAGCTGGTGACTGAGTTTGGAAAAGTGTGTGGAAGAAGAAAGTTAAGAGTAAATGTGAATAGGAGCAAGGTTATTAGGTACAGTAGGGTTGAGGGTCAAGTCAATTGGGAGGTGAGTTTGAATGGAGAATAACTGGAGGAAGTGAAGTGTTTTAGATATCTGGGAGTGGATCTGGCAGCGGATGGAACCATGGAAGCGGAAGTGGATCATAGGGTGGGGGAGGGGGCGAAAATCCTGGGGGCCTTGAAGAATGTGTGGAAGTCGAGAACATTATCTCGGAAAGCAAAAATGGGTATGTTTGAAGGAATAGTGGTTCCAACAATGTTGTATGGTTGCGAGGCGTGGGCTATGGATAGAGTTGTGCGCAGGAGGATGGATGTGCTGGAAATGAGATGTTTGAGGACAATGTGTGGTGTGAGGTGGTTTGATCGAGTGAGTAACGTAAGGGTAAGAGAGATGTGTGGAAATAGAAAGAGCGTGGTTGAGAGAGCAG
>NC_092224.1:4533301-4618301 GCF_036320965.1 Panulirus ornatus | reverse complement strand
ACCCTATATCTGCCACTCTATCATCAAACACATTCAACAAACCTTCAAAATACTCACTCCATCTCCTTCTCACATCACCACTACTTGTTATCACCTCCCCATTTGCGCCCTTCACTGAAGTTCCCATTTGCTCCCTTGTCTTACGCACTTTATTTACCTGCTTCCAGAACATCTTTTTATTCTCCCTAAAATTCAATGATACTCTCTCACCCCAACTCTCATTTGCCCTTTTTTTCACCTCTTGCAGCTTTCTCTTGACCTCCTGTCTCTTTCTTTTATACGTCTCCCACTCAATTATATATATATATATATATATATATATATATATATATATATATATATATATATATATATATATATATATTATTTCTTTTTATTATACTTTGTCGCTGTCTCCCGCGTTTGCGAGGTAGCGCAAGGAAACAGACGAAAGAAATGGCCCAACCCCCCCCCCCCATACACATGTATATACATACGTCCACACACGCAAATATACATACCTACACAGCTTTCCATGGTTTACCCCAGACGCTTCACATGCCCTGCTTCAATCCACTGACAGCACGTCAACCCCGGTATACCACATCGCTCCAATTCACTCTATTCCTTGCCCTCCTTTCACCCTCCTGCATGTTCAGGCCCCGATCACACAAAATCTTTTCCACTCCATCTTTCCACCTCCAATTTGGTCTCCCTCTTCTCCTTGTTCCCTCCACCTCCGACACATATATCCTCTTGGTCAATCTTTCCTCACTCATCCTCTCCATGTGCCCAAACCACTTCAAAACACCCTCTTCTGCTCTCTCAACCACGCTCTTTTTATTTCCACACATCTCTCTTACCCTTACGTTACTCACTCGATCAAACCACCTCACACCACACATTGTCCTCAAACATCTCATTTCCAGCACATCCATCCTCCTGCGCACAACTCTATCCATAGCCCACGCCTCGCAACCATACAACATTGTTGGAACCACTATTCCTTCAAACATACCCATTTTTGCTTTCCGAGATAATGTTCTCGACTTCCACACATTCTTCAAGGCCCCCAGGATTTTCGCCCCCTCCCCCACCCTATGATCCACTTCCGCTTCCATGGTTCCATCCGCTGCCAGATCCACTCCCAGATATCTAAAACACTTCACTTCCTCCAGTTTTTCTCCAATCAAACTCACCTCCCAATTGACTTGACCCTCAACCCTACTGTACCTAATAACCTTGCTCTTATTCACATTTACTCTTAACTTTCTTCTTCCACACACTTTTCCAAACTCAGTCACCAGCTTCTGCAGTTTCTCACATGAATCAGCCACCAGCGCTGTATCATCAGCGAACAACAACTGACTCACTTCCCAAGCTCTCTCATCCCCAACAGACTTCATACTTGCCCCTCTTTCCAAAACTCTTGCATTTACCTCCCTAACAACCCCATCCATAAACAAATTAAACAACCATGGAGACATCACACACCCCTGCCGCAAACCTACATTCACTGAGAACCAATCACTTTCCTCTCTTCCTACACGTACACATGCCTTACATCCTCGATAAAAACTTTTCACTGCTTCTAACAACTTTCCTCCCACACCATATATTCTTAATACCTTCCACAGAGCATCTCTATCAACTCTATCATATGCCTTCTCCAGATCCATAAATGCTACATACAAATCCATTTGCTTTTCTAAGTATTTCTCACATACATTCTTCAAAGCAAACACCTGATCCACACATCCTCTACCACTTCTGAAACCACACTGCTCTTCCCCAATCTGATGCTCTGTACAAGCCTTCACCCTCTCAATCAATACCCTCCCATATAATTTACCAGGAATACTCAACAAACTTATACCTCTGTAATTTGAGCACTCACTCTTATCCCCTTTGCCTTTGTACAATGGCACTATGCACGCATTCCGCCAATCCTCAGGCACCTCACCATGAGTCATACATGCATTAAAGAACCTTACCAACCAGTCAACAATACAGTCACCCCCTTTTTTAATAAATTCCACTGCAATACCAATATATATATATATATATATATATATATATATATATATATATATATATATATATATATATATATATATCTTCAGTTTGAAATCATTCACCCTTCATTAATGCTTTGACGAACACCAAAATGCAGCATACCGGTATTACCAGTACTGATTTCAAAATGACTCATTCGCCTCATGTTGCACTTACTCCATTGATAATATCTTCATCAGCCTTGCCAAACTTGGTGTCGTAACAATCTCGAAGTGGCGCGTTTGTGACAGAAAACCTGATGTAATGAGGGACGGAGATGGTAAGGAGAAGGTGGTGTGGTGGAAGTGGAGTGGAGAATGTGGTCGTGGTGGAGGAGTGGAGTGGTGGATGTAGAAGTGGTGGGGAGGTAGAGGTTCTGCGTCGGTGGTGGTGGTGTGGAAGGTGAAAGGACACGGGAAGGATAGATGACAGGGTGACCTGATGGTCCACGGTGAGGTTAAGAGCAGTGTTAACATCAAACAAGATAGCGACGCAGAAAGCACCTCCCCAACCACATCCCTGCCTCCGGGTCAACTGCCAGCAGGAGAAAAAGAATTGAGGAAACGCCGTGTATACTACCATGTATACTATCATGCATACTATCATGTATACTACCATGTATACTATCATGTATACTACCATTATACTACCATGTATACTACCATGCAAATTTGATAAGAAAGTGTGAGCGGGGTAAGATCTCTATCCCAAACATACGCGACCTCACTGTGGCTCGAGAGGAAATAAGAAAAAGTGTATTTGCACTGAATCTTCTCAAAGCAAGATGTTTGTTGACAACAGTTATCACAGAAGTATTTTTGTAACCTTGATTTAAAGTTATTGATAGTCTTTGCATTTACTACAACTGGTGGTAGTCCATAAGTGTCCTACAATTCTACAGATGAAAAAACTTGCCCACGTTACTATTACATCTTCCTTTTATCTCCATATCGTAATTTCCGGTCACTCAATCACTATCTAGACTGAAAAAATCATATGTTAAAACTATTTAGTATTCTAAAAACTTCTGTCAGATCGCACTGGGGTTTGCGTTTTCTATTTTTCTTTATAGAAAAATACGAATTACTTGTCTTTCCTCGCAAGGTACATTTCTGAGTAACGAAATGAGTTATGTTGTTCTTTGAATTCGTGTGGGAGTCTCTTCACCTTTGATCGAGTTTGGTAAGCAGAAATGACATCGTATTCCGAATGAGGTCTGACCAGGGCGTTACAAAAAGTGATCACTGTATAGTATTTCTTATAGTTTATTTATCTAATTGTGAAACCTAGCATCTTACTGGTTTTACTGGATGCTGCTAGTCACTGAATTTTGTATTATAGGCCGTTGCTGATAATCACCTCACCGTTTTTTCTTCTTTAACTACAACAATGAAATACCGACAATTTTTCACTCGTGATTAGTTTTCTAACGCCAAAATGCATCACTGACATTCGTCTATGCTAAAATCCACTTGCCACGGATAAAGAATTCAGATTCGTTAAATATGATCTTTCTTCTTTCAAAATTCATGTTGATGGTCGGTTATCAACCAATTATCTTTTACGAATTTAACGATTTTGTCTCATCATTCTTTCTATCAATTTTCATCATACCAAATTAAGGTAGTTCGAATTGCATTTCCTAACTCTAATTTTGAACACAAGTGTTACTTGAGCAAGATTCCAAACATTTGGCACTCTCTCTCTTCTTGATTTGTTGAATATTCTGGTCATTAGAAAAGCTACAGGGTGTCCCTCGGTAAAGAGGCCCCGTGTGATTCACTGCATATTGGAGAAGATAAGGCAGAAAAAGAAGATTGTTAATGGGTTACTACTATTGACGCCCCCTTTAGTAACTGTTAATGAGGATTTACTAAACTACTGATGAGAACTTACCATTATAACGAGCTTCAAAAAACTTGGGTCTCTTTATTGTAGGACACCCTGTATTTGTTGGATTATGTCATTCAGTATTTTGAGGAAGATACCGTGAGGACCAGATAACCTGTTCAAATTCAGTCTTTCTATATCCTTAAGTATTTCATAGCGGTGGAGGAGGTATGGTAGAGGTGGATGCAGTATGGTGGATTTGGAGGTGATAAGGGGAGGTGAAGGTGACATGGAGAGGTGGAAGTGACCTAGGGAAGTGAACGTGGTATGACGGGGGTGATATCAGAAGGTGGCGGTAGTATGTTGGGGTTGATATGGGGAAGTGGCTGTGACATGAGGTGGAGGAGGTATGGTTAAAGTACTATGGAGAAGTGGAAGTGGTAGGAGAGGTGAGTGTAGTGCAGAGAGGAGATGGTGATGAGGAGGGGGTGTGGTGTATTTCACGTCAAAGATCCAGCCATAGACAGAAGTCCTTTAGGAGGCCTGGCTGTAACTAAACCATAAAGACGGGGAAAAAAAGTTTTTGATACGTAAAATTTGCTTTTTAAAAAAAAGGAGCAGGGTCATAATTACGAGGAAATATATTATCAACAAGAGTACCAAAACCTTACAAAGTATGAAAAGAAACAAAGAACACAACGGCCTTCATTCAAACTACCAACAGCGGATCAAAGTGACGCTGTGACTTACCAGGTACAACATGATGTAGCTAATGGTGTACTCACGCATGCAGCCAATGTCGGGAGGAGAAACAAAGTAATTTCTGTATGAAAAGGAAAGAGAACTTATAGTGTGGCGAGGGAAAAGTGGGCGGAGTTTTGAGTTCAGGCTGGTGGAGTTGCTAAGTCAATCTGCGCCAGAGATGACAGATAAGCACTAGAGCTATATAACCAAAGACATGAGAGGACAGTACTCTATCATAAGAGGGAAGTGATTCCTTGCAGTTGAGGAAGGGATGGAGGCGGCGAGGAAGAATTAGAGCCAGTGACTTGGAGGTGGCGGTGGCGAAGGGTAGTAGAGCCGGTGGGGATCATTTCAAACCTCCTATGACTGTCATAACGTATCTCATGGGGTTCCAGACGTCATAACGTATCTCATGGGGTTCCAGACGTCATAACGTATCTCATGGGGTTCCAGACGTCAACCGTCGTAACCGCACGACTTGGGATCATCTTACAACTACTATGAAGATATCACGCAAAACTTACGGGGAAACATATATTTTGATTTACATCCAGGGCACAATAAGTCCTTGAAAACAGCAGTTACTTGTTTATTCCCAATGCGAAAAATGATGTAGGGACTACCTGAAATATCGTCACATCTACCAACCACTACACCATATCTAGAGGTGGCCAGCCTACACCTGTTGACTAGCGCGTTACCTACCTACCCCAGCTCCCAAAGTCCCATGTTACGCTTATCAGCTCCCGCGCCACACCCGTCTACACGCACTGCACATCCCCTGATTTCCGCACTAAATCATCTACCTCGCACAACACACTAGTCAACTGCCACTCCACATCTGATAACTCCCAATACACACTTGTCGATTCCTAAGCTACACCTACCGGCCCCTATACCACACCTGCCTGTTCATAATTCATATGCATACTCCTATGCCACACGTAGCAAACTCCACGCCACATCTGCCAAACTCCAAGCTACATCTGCAAAAGTCCACGCCGTACCTGCATAACTCCACGTCACACCTGCAAAACTCCACACCGCAGCTGCCAAACTCCCCGCCAGACCTGCAAAACTTTCACCCACATCTCCAAACTCCACGTCACACGTGCTAAACTTCACGCCACACATACAAATCTGTATGCTACACCTGCAAAACACCACTTACAAATCTCTATGCCACACCAGCAAAACACCACTTTACACCTGCCAAACTCCCAGACCACACCTGTCAACTTCCACGCCACATTTACGCCAGACTACCATGCTACACATAGAAAGGGAATAAAAGTTCAAGATATCTTTCAGGGAACTACGCATTCTCTGCCCTGACATCACACGTCAACTCCAGTAATACATCAACAGTAAATACATGCAGTCAAAAAAAACGTCTAAAGAGACGCCCGGAGAAGCCTAGGAGGCTTTTAAGTCATGTTAGGTTAGGTAAAGAAAGCCCTCTGCTCTGGTTAGGTCAGTTTAGGTTAGAGTAGAAAAGCTATTAGTTTCGTTAAAGTTAGATAAAGCTACGATAGGTTTGGTGAGATTAAGACGGCTTGGGTTTGGCCAGGTTAGGTTAGATAGTTTTTTATTTAGTTAGGCTAGGTTAGGTTAACGTACGTTACATTAATATTGGTAAGTTAAAGTTGTCCCAAGTTAAGCTAGATTAAGTAAAGGCATCCTTAGGTTAAGTTAGGGTAGGTGAAAGTTTCTATAATTAGGGTTAGGATATGTTAGGTACAGGCGTCTCTTAGGTTGTGTTAAGTTAGGGTGAGATAATCAGGTTAAGCTAGGTTAGGTAAGAGTTTCTATACTGAGTTATGATATGTTAGGTTAGGTACAGGCGTCTCTTAGGTTGTGTTAAGTTAGGGTGAGATAATTAGGTTGAGTTACGTTAGGTAAAAGTTTCTATAATGAGGGTTAGGATATGTTAGGTTAGGTACAGGCGTCTCTTAGGTTGTGTTAAGTTAGGGTGAGATAAGTCACGTTATGCTTGGTTAAGTAAAGGTGTGTCTTATGTTAAGGTTGGTTAAGTTAGGTAAAGGCGTTTGTTAGCTGCTGACATTCAGTACACAAACATTCAATCTTTCCATCGCATACATAACAAATGACAACACGTAAATTACGCTAGTTCTTCATAAGTATATTTTCCTGCAATGAGCGCAACGCCCTAACCCTCCTCGCTTTTGGCAAAATCTCGTCGTAAGCAATCTTCCCTCCTCTCTCTCTCTCTCTCTCTCTCTCTCTCTCTCTCTCTCTCTCTCTCTCTCTCTCTCCTTAGCCCCATTTTTTTTTAATCTAAACAAATGACGTAAAATTGGGCCTTAAATCCAAGAGCTCAAAATGTGGATAATACAACACTAGGAGGCAGGGCTATCCATGAGAAAGGCAGCGAAATAATTCAAAATGATCTTGACAAGTTAGCAGAATGGTCAAATAACTGGCATATGAAATGCAGTATACACCAGTGAAAAGTTATGGTCTTTGCAGGTTAGAATGTTAAAAGCGACCATAAGACAGATATTTGGAAATCCGATGTGTAAATTAAAAAGGGGATCTTGCAAGTCGTTATCGGAAGCTATCTTAAGCACACTGAACAATGCATAGCACGAAGATGATAAACCGCATGTTAGGTTTTAGAAGAACGTAGTTTTCTTTCTCTTAGAGTCAAGTCTACGAACGCCGACGGAGCCTAGACGAATTTCAATTTTGTTTTATTTTTTCCTTTCACCTGCGATGGCCTTTGACTGCGGCATGTATCGCGCGTGCCATGTCGGTCACTGGATCACAGAAAATCTGACTTCAAAACCACATATGGCCTCCGAACGACTGAAGAGTAAAACAAAATTTTCCACGTGTATAAAACATCATACGCTACAAAATTATCCACAGCAATATAAAACCTACCACAATAAAGAGATACTAAGACAAATAAAACCTCTTTTCGCTCTGTAAATACTGACTGTCTGAAGATTTGGATAATATTTTTGAAATTCTGAATAAACTAGATTATGTAAATGACGAAGACCATTTTGAAATATAAATGAAACACAATTACTAGAATTTATGGAATAAAGCTTAAAGCAAAAGGTTTAACAATAACGTGGGGAAAACATATCTTTCTTAATGCATACACCAAACACTGGAACAAGTTATCGTCAAAGGCTCATCAAGCAAACACTTCACAAACCAACAAAAACCAGTTGAACATATGGCTCCTCCGCATGGCCATTTACTGAATAAAAATAACAAATATATTCATTCATATACAAATTATCCCTGCGTGTCGCAGAAGGCAGCAAAGAGGGGTGGGGGCGGGGGGTATCTAACCCCCACCCCCTAGAGAGAGAGAGAGAGAGAGAGAGAGAGAGAGAGAGAGAGAGAGAGAGAGAGAGAGAGAGAGAGAAAATAAAATGGTTCATGCCATCTCGGATAGAACACGGAAAAACAAGACATAAACACATACATGAATTATACAGACAGACAGACATACTTGCAAGAACAACACACACAAACCAACACAAACACACACACACGGATGAACAACCGATAAAATATACTCGGAGAAACGTACAGAGGCACGCTAACTCAAACACAAAAGGCAAACAAACACACACACGAGTGTTAAGAAATATAGTCCCTTAACCGATTCCAAACTAAGTCAGTTTGGCAGTGGATTATCCAGTCAGCCTGGACTGAGGTGCTAAGACGGGATACAAAGGGAATATGAAATTACGTCACCAGCATCATGGAATCCTACCATCGCCTCTTCCCTGAGGGATCTTTAAGATTACACCCAACTGACAAGCCTAATTAGAATCCTAAGTAATGCCTCACATGGAGGCTAATACTGCAGCGAAGACCTGTCTTATCACATCATTAACCCCTCAGTAAGTCTTCTGTGAGAAAGTATTCTGAGCAGTAAGTGCAACGAAGAACCACAACTCAACCAAGTTACAAAAACCTGAAACTAGCCAATGTAGCCAGTGGTGTACGAAACGGAAGGTTGAGTGGTTTGAGAAATTCAGTTGCCTCCTTTCCCAACGTAAATCACCTTTCCAAAGAAGAGGCAGCTCGACTTAAAAACAACTACATCACCATCTGCCACAGCCTCCACCACCATGACACCATCTGCGTCCGGTGTTACCTCCCATCCCCAACATTACCTGAGTGCTTGACTATGATGTTGCTAGACGTGGCACTCTACACACCAGCTGACTTGCTCTTAAAACTGTACAAGTTCTCTCCTGAACTAGCCAGACCTCTCTGCTCCATCAACATTATTTCTCTCCAACAATCAAACTGTCTAGCCAATGTGAAGACTATTTTTTTCCCAACGGGGAAATCAACAAACCCACAATCTCTTGCTGAATTATGATCCATTGCAAATTATAATAATAACTTCCTTGCTTACTCTGTGAAAGTTGTGCGTGTAAGTGCGCTTGCAGAGACACTGGAAGTTCTACAAACCCTTTGCACTGTGAAAATATGAGGAGCTCCTCAACCAAGCACTACCCCGTCAGCTACCTAGGCTTTACATCTCGCAACCTCTGAGGTTCTCACCTTCGTTGACATCTCCAAAGCTTTCGATCTAGTCATCTAAAACATGATCATCAACAAAGTCATTAACCTTGGGCTGATGAAGTCTCATACAACAGCTTGCAGACATCCTCAGTTGACGGTGTCAGGCTATGCACTTCCAGAGAGACGTATCCACCATTCGGTCCCTCGTGTGCGGCGTCCTACAGGTCACATCCTCACATAAATGATTTTCTGACTGATGATCCTGCATGTTGGAATTATGCTGACGACCACACCATTGGTTTCAACATGGTAATAGCTCTCCCGACAACAACACCCTCTAAACCATCCTTAACAGCCTTCAAAACTGGAACACAGCCAATCACATCAACATCAATCAAACGACGACTATAGTTATGAACATCAACACTTATGCCACCCATGTCCCACCTCCCACTGTTTCATTGTGCCTCATTCCTCCTGCAAGTTGGGCAGTCCATCAAGTTTCACGGCGTCACTTCAGACGACAGATGAAGCTGGAAGAACATGTCAACACTAAATCAAATTTTCCAATAATTGCCTCTAAAATTTTCAAGACATGTGCATTCCCTTAATCTGAGCCTAAGATCAATCACAAAACTTTCATTCTTTTGAAACGACCTATGCCTCCACCGCTTGATCTTCCTAGGAAGTTTAGCCACTATACAACAGGGACAATTAGAAAAGGTGCAGAAGAGGGACTGAAAAAATCCTTCACGGTCCCTCTTACATCACTTATCAAGAGACGGTCAACATGATGACCCTCCTGTTCCCCTGAAATAACTGGTCCACGTCCGTCAGTTCAAGATGAAGCTGCTGCACCATTCTCGTTACCATCACCTCCTACCAATTGAGATCTCTCGTCCTCGAATTGCGGTTGAGTACGACAAGCGCATCGAATCCATGCAAGCTTGTACAGACAGCTACAAGAACAGGTCTGTCCCAAACATTTGTTAATGATGTCAATAAATTAGTACACTCCACCTTTGTAACTGTTCCAACACTGCTTAACGCTACCCCATTCGATAGGCCCATGCTTATTGTTGTATGTATTTTTTCCACAAATTTTGGCATTAGGCTGCAATCACCTTGATAAACCGTTATGATGATTACGATCATAAATTTTATCATACCAGTATCATTATCAATATGATTATTACCAGCACATACGCACACGTCACAGTTGATAAGGGAAAATAAAAGTCTCCAAAAGTGCTTCTCACGATTAAAGTAACTAACCTAGCCGACGCCTTTCCAACTGGCCCTAAGGCTTTAGTAACCATGAGGCATGTACGAGTCTGCTCCGATTCTGCAATAACCATTTCGAATTTGAACTGCAGCGGCATTTACCGGAATTATCAAAAATATCAGTGGTAACCTGTACACTTTTTGTTTTCTATTCCAACCTTGAAAGTAAACTTATCTACGGTGTTCTTAATGAGGTGACTGTATCAGAGGTGATGATACATTAATACATCCTGACCTTGATATGGGGGCATTTCAAAGATCACTCATTGTCCCTGTATGTATATGTGATTATCTAACTTCGTCAAGCTCCAAGTGACAATGGACATTTTCCCCGGAACATCTTCAGAGCAAAACCTGGCTGTACGGATAAGTACACTCAGGCAATAATCTTTAAATTTCAACTCTGCCAATTAATGAACAACGGAAGTATCACACACCTGGGAAATGACACGCCACATTAATCAGACCAGGACAGAGTGGTAAACTAGAGAAGAGTATGGCACCAAGGTCTAAAGTGTAAGATAACAAATCTTAACTTACCTTCTTGTTGCACCTCATAGTTATATTTGTTTCAAGAAAAACGCAGAGGACATCTACTACAGAACCATCTAGGCAACAGATTTAAACTAGAAAGCGGAGTTCCTTAAGGAAATATCACCAACATTCTGCACTATCTATGCAGATGACTTACCAGTTCTCAAGATACAGGGAACATGTATGCCGATGATAACGCAAGTAGTCCGATGTGCGGAAATATCAAATGATGGCTAGAAGGACGATGAAAGCAATTGATGATGTCACTAAATACGAAATATAAAATCTAGCCCAACAAACAAAAATACATATATCAAAAAAATAAATAGATAAATAACGAACGGGAGTAAAATGCTTAGCACTACAATTCAGAACGATGTAACACACACACACACACACACACATATATATATATATATATATTATATATATATATATATATATATATATATATATATATATATATATATATATATATATATATATATATATATATCCCGGAACACATTAATAAAATTAGATGATTCAGATACAACAATAAACATATTCATTTGTACAAGGCGCCGGTAAGACCGCACATACAATACACGCCAATTCCACTTCACACATTAACCAGCAAATATTCCAATCCATCCAATATATTGCAGCACGAAGAGCAGCCAAACAACAACCGCCCTACACCACCACACTGGAGTAGCTCCACTTGAAGACCAAAACGACCCCCACTATAATGATGGTAAAGCAAGAAATAACTGACACAGCCACTGGCCTAAAAGTCTCGAAAGAAGAATAAATGAGCCCCAGCCTATCATTGCAGCAGCAAGACGTAACACCCACCCACACACACACACACACACAAACCAATATTTACCCACATCCAACTTGAATCTATTCTAGTTTAAATCCATTTTTTCTTGTCCTATCCGGTGGTGCCATTCTAAGAAGTTTATTCATGTTACCTTTATTAATTCCCTTCACCCATTTAAAAACTTCAATCATATCCCCTCTAGCCCTCCTCTTCTTAAGCGAGTGTAAATTCAGTCTTTTTACCTTTCTTCGTAAGTGAGGTTTCTAATTCCAAGGAGTATGGAGCCCAAAACTGTATCGTATAATCCAAATGTGGTCTCACCAACGCCAGATAAGTTCCAATAACACTAGAAGTTTTATTGCTGACAGTCCTATTAATGAACCCTAACATCAGATTAGCCTTATTACACATTTTAATACACTGTTGCCGCGGCTTAAGATCCTTGCTTACCAGTACCCCTAAATCTCTTTCTCATGTTTTACCAATAGTAATACTGTCCAATTTGTAATCAGTGTTCCTGTCTTTACTCACGCTAGAACAAACAATACCATTCAAATAAACAGACATAGGTTAGCAGAATACACACAAAAGAGGTCCCCTAAGCTAGGTAGACAGCCCACCTCCTTTTCACTTATGTATTTCATTCTATGACTATGACTTGTTCCCTTTAACCTAGTTTTCAAATCTGTTCCATGTGACAAACTTTCTCACCTGACCAAGCCAATTCAATCCTATTATGCCGAGCGAGCCAGCCCGGCATTCGACCGGATTTTTTTTTTTTTTTTTTTTTGCTGTATATTCTCCGCCAGAGTAGAATATTATGGAACAGAAACAAAGTAAACTTTCATCCGTTCTGGAGTGTAAACTCCGTAGGATTCCTAGTTGGTATATGGATATATGAAACAACAAATAAGATAGAATCTCTTAGGACTGACCTGAAAAGAAGTTAGGATACAGCAAAATTAGGGTTGCTGTGAAGGGCGCCAAAAGAGACGCGAAAAGCCCACATCTTTATGCCACACAAACCAGCTGTCTTCCCCGCACAGACATCTAGAGTTAGGCGAGTGCGATTTGATTTCAACACAGTATCAAAAGGGGCACAATCACTCTCCAATAGCTCCGGGAATGGATTCTACATAAATTATTTGGTCGTATCCTAATACAATACCTTTCGAAACTTACTCCCGATACGAACACATTAGACTCAATTTTAGCTACAAACGAGAATCTTACTGGTACAAGTACTGATCGACAAATTACATTTGAGAAAGTTTTCAGTATCATCTTTTCTTTAATGTAGGTGAACGCGATAGTCGCGAAAACACACCAGAGTTAGGTGGGCAAACTTCAATGATCATCGCATTGTTCTTGTCAGGATAAACTGAGATGACATCAAGAAAACTATGTCGAAGGAGCTTGGAAAAGGTTTAAATAAGGCACCGAGAGAATAAGATGGAACAAGTGTGCCAAGGCACAACACTTTTTCTAAAACTGCAAATACTTCATGAAAATATGACACTATATTTCACCAATTCCTGTCAGACGAGCTTGCTTGATACCTCTTGATAAGTACGGCAACATGTAGTCAAAAGAGCTATTTCTCACATATTTGCTAATTTATAAGAACATCTGATAACATTAATGCACATACGGTACATTTCTTAAACTGATTAAATATGCAGATAAGAAAAAGGTATTTGTCTATATTTGAGAAACAACGGAAATTCGAGACCAAGCCAATGTGAGACGTTACCCAGGACCTGGGAATCCAAATGTTCCTTATCAAAATTTGTAATTCTTTTATATGGCAAGCGCAGCGACACAAGCATCCATTTATTTGTCTTCTATGGCTAGAACAAATCTCAGCAATAGCTCAGCAATACACTGACGGTAATAAATTGACGGAAATTTAAAACTGCCACTAAATATGCTCGTATGACCACGCCTTTTGCAGGGGTACATTATGCTGAGGGTAAAAGTCCATGTTACCTCTGCATCGAAACAAAGCAACTTCAGATGCATTATACAGTTCGTTAAAGCTACAGAAATACCCCGGAGGACCTATTTCAAAAAACTTTCATACTTAACACTACTAAAAATTGTGATCAGCGAAACTGCGGAGTTTATCAAAGTAAAAATATTTAGGTAATACACTTGTAAAAGTCAACAAAACCTACGAAAACCTTACCTAACTTACCTAATCGTCAAAGATTTATCAACATGTTCAGTATATTATTCTAGTCGAAATATTTAGTCATATTCAAGAAAATGCACTATAAACATTTTTACAGAATGTCTACAAATGGACACAACGATCAATCATGCAATCCCGCCAGCATGAGACGAATATTTATTCAGAATATTTCAACTATCATTTCGGCTACTAACTTAAGTTACGTTAGGTTAGGTTAGGTTGATGCTCTTTATGCGTCTTGCATAACTTCACATTACTTAACTTCATATTTTCCCTTATACATAACCCTTACTACCTTATGTAATAACGTTCATTAAATATAATGCTCCAAATCATGCTCCGCGGGTACCCATGATGCAAAATAGCTAGTTACCCTTGCTACATAAGCCCTTCAAATTAACATCGGCTTCAGGACTTAACCAGAATTCTACACCTACATAAAGAAAAGAAACGAGAAGTATAAAGCAAATCATATGAACTACATATGCGTTTACGTAAAAGAAAATAAATATGGGGGGGGGGGGGTGGAGATCACTGAAGAAAAAACTCAGCAAGGCTAGTGAAAAAGACTAGAGAAGCGAATAGAGAGGTCAAGGTGCTTTTGCTGGCCAACGGCTTCTTCATCTTCACACTCATGAGCCATAACATTATGATACGAGGCTTGTTCTTCTTTCCTTTTATTCACAGGAAAGTCTGCTGCTAAGCATGTTGATCTACTAACCTACTTCATGGCAGCATCACAGAAGAGGAGGAGGAGGAGGAGGAGGAGGAGGGACACTTGACGACGAGACGTTCGCATCGAATTTTGATGGGACTTTAGTCAAGAGTAAGTCCCATAGATGAATCCGATGACGACATGATTATAACAAATAAGTGGAATATGACTGACAAACAGCGTACAATGCATAACCTATATCTACCGAGACAAACACCAGGCATCCAGCACATCTAAACCTGATGAAAAATGAACGCAATTTAGCATGCAACACCTACAATTATTGAAATAAGATCACCATACACCATATAGCCTACAACTGATGAAACATGATCAAACTACATTCAATATGCAACCTAAACTGATGAAACGTGATTGCCAGACCGTACAAGTGTAATATGTAACTTATATTAACACATGATTACCACATGACATATATAAAACATATAACTAATAAAACAACAACAAAAGTGCAAGCAACATGAAACCTACCTGTTAAAACATGATCGCCAAACAACATTCAACATATAAGCAATAACAGATAAAAGTCACCAAACTGTATGAAGCATATAATCCATGCCATGTAAAACATTACACATAATTCAACATATAACCTGTAAGTGATGAAACATGATCAAACTACATTCAATATACAACCTGAACTGATGAAACGTCATCGCCATACCGTACAAGTGTAATATGTAACCTAATTAACACATGATTACCACATGACATATATAAAACATATAACTAATAAAACAATAACAAAAGTGCAAGCAACATGAAACCTACCTGTTAAAACATGATCGCCGAACAACATTCAACATATAAGCAATAACAGATACAAGTCACCAAACAGTATGCAGCATATAAACCATGCCAGGTGAAACATTACACATAATTCAACGTATAACTATAAGTGATGAAACACAATCGCCAAATAGCGTGCAACATAAAATCAAATATCAATAAAAAAAAATCGCTAAACAAGTTATTACATAAACAGTTATGTGACTTACCTTCCGACGGCCGTTAAGCGTTGAGCTGACAGGCATCAGTCTCGAGTGGCGAGGCTTCGTAGAGATTTGTCACTTTACAATTTTTCCAAATTATCTTATCTGTGTTCATGCACAAGTATATACCTTTCAATGTTATATCATAATCACGTCATTTACCATCGCTCAGCAGTATTTTCACCATATTGTTCACCTGTCATTCACTACACGTAAGTACTGGAAACTATATTCGCAACATTTCCACCACAATGTTCAATGTACAACTGTACGCCATACTGTTTACCAACTCCATTTACTATCAATTATTTGGCATTCATTATCACTTTACACATTTCTTCCGTTTCATATCACAGGTTACGCCAATGTAATACACACATGAAAGTTAATGTTGCGGTCAAACATGGTAAAATGAATACAAACATTTTTCTACCTGGATGAACGTATAAATCACTATAATATTTCTGTAATCTGCACGCAGTACGTTTATATTCACGGCAGAACATTTATTAATAAAGACTAAAGTCAATAACATACCATATCAGTGTCAACATTGTCTTTTGCTTGATCTGTACGTGTGTCAGTAGGTATAAATGCAATACTTCACACACTAACTGCAATGGACCTTACGAAAGATGTCCTCCCCCAGCGAAGTCGGGGGAGGACTGAGGGTCTACGTGACAACATATTGTCGTGAGCGACGGTTTGAGTATCGAGCCGGTAGTTAGTCACTGTTGAAATGTAAACATCGTAACTCGCATCTCAGTTTGTGCTACGAATAAATTAATAGCTTTTTAGAAGTACTAAAAGATATTTTAATTTTCAATTAATTATATTAGGTAAGGCTCATACAATATATGGTTGGTCCTTTCCGCGGATTTAAAAAAGAATGGGAAACTAGTGGGCGGGGCTTTTGAGCCAAACACATTCGCGACGTTTTGTTGTCAAAATAATAGTCATTTTCCGGTATGTCTTAACTTTTGTTAAGATTTAAGACACAAATTTAGTGAACTTGTCGAGAATTGGTTTGACTCTCCCTTACTATAGCTGAGTTTTGGCATATACAAGTGTACTAAGATTACAACCTATAATGGCTAAATAGCTTTTGCATCACCAGTGTCGTACGCCTCCACGGGTGAGTCGAGCAGTGATCATTTGTGTTTTTTTTTAACGGTCATGCTCGGACGAATTTCTTCAGTGTGCGAATAACCATATGTCCACAAACTTTAAAGTAGACACACACACACACACACACACACACACCCTCGTATAGTACATATGGATAATTACACACGGAAGTATGTAGGTGATGAGGAACAACCGATTAGGGAGGATATAAGGATAGATAGGACGAGGGTGCAACGTGACAGCTGCTTCGCTTTCACGGGTTTACTAACATCTGCTCCATAAACAAAGTTTCTCTCGGTCTTACACATAACACTTGGAAACGTGTACCTCAACCAATTGTTTATCTTTAAATCTATAGATTCTTTCGGTGACAAAAAATGAAGATACGGGGCCTTCCGAGTGTTGGCCTCGCTCCGCATATTACATAAACAGGTTGTTGAATGTATTTACACACACACACACACACACACACACACACACACACACACACACATTGGGATGGGATGTGTGCCACAGTAAAAGTTGACAGACTCACAGTGTTGAGGAGAAATCTTTAAAATATTGTCATGAAGGCTCGTTTGGATATTAGAAAATGGAGGGTTATTTATAGCAAAGTGAAGTGAAATTGTAATTAGATGCTTTCTCAAGGCGGCATCATATTAGGATTTCTCGTATCACTTTCCTGATTTCCGTTTATAGTTTTTTTTCTCTTATCATTTTTGTGTGCTCTGTTACACATGAGTAGAATCTAAGAGTGAGTTACTTTACTTTCGTCAACATAAACAAAACGGCGCTGACTGTGGCTATCTTTACTTGTGTCTAGCAGAAAGGCCGGGCATGCTAGAAATCATATTTGGGTGTACTCTTGGTTACCGGGAAGAGAAACTAAGTCTATATAAAAAACGTATTATTTTTTTTAGAATTCAGATAACTCTGAGCGCCAACGTTATTGTACCTCACGTACATATGAACTCTTAATGTTCCTCAAACAACGACAGGACATTATATATTAAAAAAAAAATTGGCTTTCTTCAGACGTGGGTGTCAATAACAAAGACCAAGGCGACGTTGCAATCAGCCGCACAGATGAACCCATGGGATGAATGTACACAAAACAAAAGAGGTGCTTGAATGATCAGGGTTATTTTCATAAATCTTGACTCATGTATTTTAGAAAATATGTAAAGAGTAGTCTACAGATACACCACTAAATACTTTGACTCGTTATATAGTCTGGACTTGCGAGTATGGACTAAATAAAGTGAAGAAAACTTTCAGGATGAAGATGAACCATTTCCTATTGTAATCCTATGTCCAAAAAAATAAGAAAGAACGACGACGTCAGAATTCTGACCCATACAGTGGTGTTCTCCCTAGTTCACTATTCGGACCTCTGGTATCTATTATTTATATGACAGAGTGAGACTAGCAGTGCAAGAAGAGCAATAAATATAGAGATAACACGGAAATTTGATGGATGATAAATTCAGGGGAACACTCGACTGATGCAGGACTTATTAAATACAGTTGCCCGTCCTGTTCTTTATGGATCACTCGAGTACTTACAATATAATACTGAAAAGTAGTGCACTACACTGAGACTGAGAAGGAGAGATAAAAATGCTTTCGATTTAACAATGATGAAATAGAAGAATTAGAATTGTGGAGGAATTTAGATTTGTTGGTTACTAGAAATGTTAAGCCAGGGAAACAATGAACCATTGTCTGGAATCGTAGTCAGCATGTCCGTGAGAGTAACGCTACGGCTCTAGTGAGACTCCTCCACCAAGATCATGCGGTGAAGCCACACCCACACCATACGGTGAGGCTTGCCTCGATCATACGGTGCGGCCTCACATGGATCATGCAGGAAACAGCCTTGTATGCGCCAATAGGTGCCCTCCTTCGTATGTTTTTGTTCTTTTTTATTGTTGTTCTTACGTCATGTTATGTCAGAGAACGCCAAAGACTACATCCACTACTTCATTAAGGAGACATGGCGTCATGTGACACGTCGAGGGTTACACAGCAGAACCGTTGCTCCTCCCACTCATCATTTACCATTGTTTACGTTCGCGTGGCCCATAGATAGGTCGAATCAAGTTATGGTAATAATTGAAAAACATAAGCATCATTTATTGGTAAGTTCAGTTAGCCATTACTTAGATAAAGATATATATTGAGACACTTGCCTGGCATTCTTGGTACAGCAGTTAGCTTTGCTGACGGTGATGCATTCCCGAGCCGCTCGGGGTCCTGGGTGAGGCATTTGGTTCATAGTCAACCAGGCAGTTCATCCTCATCTAGAGTTTGGTCGATATGAATATGTAGCATTAAACAAATGGCTTTGATTTGGGTATTCAGTTGCCCGTCCTGTTCTTTATGGATCACTCATTGTACTTACGAAAAAGAGGATTGTGGATAGTTAGTAGTTATAAGATTTTTGTTAAACATTTGTACTTTTGTGGATTTATAGTCCATGCATAATCTGTGAACTGATTTTATTGTCTTGTCTTGCTGTGTAATGCCGAAGTATATAGAAAGGTGACAGCAAGGTGGTGGTGTCCGCAGTACGTAACTGCGTACACGATCATAACTTCTGAAAACATGAGTCTTAAGTTAGGACCGTAGCCTCAGTATCTGGGAAGTCTTGTGTCATGGAGATAGGGAGGCGAATATACATTTAATACAGTGAGTGTAGGATTACACACGTGTAACTTGATACCATGGTGTTGGTTGTTGTTTGTTAGATTTAATGGCCAGCAACTTGTGGGAATTCATTAGGCCAGGTACTCTTTTATTATCTGATATTAGTGATAATGAAGCTATCATATGCTTTACAAATAAGAGATAGCGAATGCTAGAAAGAACATATTTATATATTACTACAATGAAGGACAACAGAAAAATAGAAACTTTGAGATTATGATAATGATATTGATAATAATAGTGACTCAGTATCATTACGTAGACATGAATCACATCAGCTTGATCAATCCACTCTCTTTAGGATGGTAATCAGTTCATGGATTATAATGTAGTTATTTGACAGTGCATCGTCTAGAATGATATTTTAATGTAGTTTCAATTAATTTCGTGTTTAGGTAAATAAGGGGCCTAACTTGGTGTACGGTTAATGGTTATTATGCTATTGTATAGTTACCGTGGTAGGGGGAAATTTCTTTGGTCACATGGCAGACAGTAGGTTTCAACTGTACAGCTCCCTCTTAATAGTCCAAGGACAACCTCCTCCCTCTGTATCTGCGGGAGGTGTCCCAGTCAACTATTTCCTTTTTGATTTTGTTATGGGCGTTCAGGTTAGTACACTGACATTGCCATCTCAGAAATTTTCGGATTTCTTCCCACAAGAGAGAGACAAAAATGCAGTTCCCAACGGATCCTGTGGACCTCCTAAGTTTCTGCAGTCGATTATGCGAGACGGTCTGCCTGTTCACTGCCATGGACACGACAGTGACCAGACACCCAAATCAAGATGATGAATTGGTACATACAACCAGTCTGTTAAAGTTAGGGCTCTGGATTTCGTCTGAATTCGTAATACGAGAATTGATAGCAGTTAATGTGGACGTGGAATCTGAAAATATCAGTTTTATTATTTGTTGGTCTTAAAGCAATGATCTATGGCTCTGTCAACAGCAAACAGTTCCGCACAAATACACATGTATTATATGACAAATGGAGTCGAAGGGCAAGTTTAGTTTTCATACTTGCACCCAGACATTCATCTGTCTTGGAGCATCCGTGCGGTAGTGGTAGTCAGGATCTTATTCTTATATATATCAAATAGGAAGTTAGAGGAAAGGAAGAAGAGGCGGGACGGGAGAAGGGATCGTTTGAAATGGAAGAAAAGGTGGGAGTGTGCGCGAGTGTATGGTGTGATCTTCTGGTGAATGTGGGTCATTTTCTGAAAAGAGGCTCTTGGCTTCTTACTTAAATACCTCCGGCAGATGGGGTTGTGTATGTAGTTATGCGAAATCTTTTGAGTCGTGAAAGAGGATTCATCAAGCTAAGCTAAACAGTGTTCATTGTGAACATCGATGGATGACTGGAGTCGTCCTGAGTGCGCTGAGGCTTCGAGACGACCAAAGTATTCCATGTTTTTACTGTAGTCGAGGTCTCGGAATGGTCTGTGGTTTGTATCATCATTAAGTTAATACCAAACTCTGTGGGCTGCATCTTTTGGGTATGAAGCGACCACATAAATCTTTGGCCGTTTGTGCCATTCTACTGCGTTTTCACTGTGGGGTTATTACTCATTTGTGACGAATAGCAGAACATTATTTTTGTATCATCTGTGGCTCCAACATGCGTGATTTGGAGGCGAGGAACGTCGATATATGTGAGTAGGTTAGGACAGGTATTATCATGGCCTTGCCTTGGTGTAGTTTCTGGTTCTCTGAAAGGTCCCGGAATCTGTATAGAGTGGTCAAGGCCGCTTTTCGTTGTATGGATCTCTTGCTGTTATGTTTTATCATCAAACTTCTTAATGTTGATGTGTGACCTAGGACTCTGTAGCTTTTCTTGTGTGTTGTATTGTTAGCTTATATGATTATATTGTGGGGTTTTATACTTCCTAGAGCTACTTGAGTTAATTTGTTTATGTTTGACTTTATCTTTTCCAATATTTTCCGAATTTGTAGAGTCTGGTTGCCTCTTATTTTACTAAACGAACATGTTTTGGATGTGAGTTGTTCGAGACTATGATTTTTGTGGCGTCATCTGCATAGATATCCATGCTCATGGCACCACCTTGCGGAGGGCACGGTAGATGTAAAAGTTACAAACAGTATTATTGATAGGACTCTGTCCTGAGTTATTGTTACTTAGGTCTATCTGAACCTTTGGGAGAAAGTATCCTGGGTATAGTATAGCACTGAAGATGTTAGATATGTATTGAAGTCCCGTTGGAGTCAGCATACAGATTTGACTCATCTATCATAATATGATCCAGTTAGATACTTTTGGGATATATATATATATATATATATATATATATATATATATATATATATATATATATATATATATATATATATATGTATATATATATATTTTTTTTTCTTTTTCTTTTTTTTTTTTTTTTGCTTTCTCGCTGTCTCCCGCGTTTGCGAGGTAGCGCAAGGAAACAGACGAAAGAAATGGCCCAACCCACCCCCATACACATGTATATACATACGTCCACACACGCAAATATACATACCTACACAGCTTTCCATGGTTTACCCCAGACGCTTCACATGCCCTGATTCAATCCACTGACAGCACGTCAACCCCGGTATACCACATCGATCCAATTCACTCTATTCCTTGCCCTCCTTTCACCCTCCTGCATGTTCAGGCCCCGATCACACAAAATCATTTTCACTCCATCTTTCCACCTCCAATTTGGTCTCCCACTTCTCCTCGTTCCCTCCACCTCCGACACATATATCCTCTTGGTCAATCTTTCCTCACTCATTCTCTCCATGTGCCCAAACCATTTCAAAACACCCTCTTCTGCTCTCTCAACCACTCTCTTTTTATTTCCACACATCTCTCTTACCCTTACGTTACTTACTCGATCAAACCACCTCACACCACACATTGTCCTCAAACATCTCATTTCCAGCACATCCATCCTCCTGCGCACAACTCTATCCATAGCCCACGCCTCGCAACCATACAACATTGTTGGAACCACTATTCCTTCAAACATACCCATTTTTGCTTTCCGAGATAATGTTCTCGACTTCCACACATTCTTCAAGGCTCCCAGGATTTTCAACCCCTCCCCCATCCTATGATACACTTCCGCTTCCATGGTTCCATCCGCTGCCAGATCCACTCCCAGATATCTAAAACACTTTACTTCCTCTAGTTTTTCTCCATTCAAACTTACCTCCCAATTGACTTGACCCTCAACCCGACTGTACCAAATAACCTTGCTCTTATTCACATTTACTCTTAACTTTCTTCTTTCACACACTTTACCAAACTCAGTCACCAGCTTCTGCAGTTTCACATGAATCAGCCACCAGCGCTGTATCATCAGCGAACAACAACTGACTCACTTCCCAAGCTCTCTCATCCACAACAGACTTCATACTTGCCCCTCTTTCCAAAACTCTTGCATTCACCTCCCTAACAACCCATCCATAAACAAATTAAACAACCATGGAGACATCACACACCCCTGCCGCAAACCTACATTCACTGAGAACCAATCACTTTTCTTTCTTCCTACACGTACACATGCCTTACATCCTCGAAAAAACTTTTCACTGCTTCTAACAACTTGCCTCCCACACCATATATTCTTAATGCCTTCCACAGAGCATCTCTATCAACTCTATCATATGCCTTTTCCAGATCCATATATATATATATATATATATATATATATATATATATATATATATATATATATATATATATATATATAAGAATAAAGAGCATATGAACGCGCACCTTCAAAGAACATACAAACCTCCAACAGCCAGGATCGAACCCGGGACTCCTGTGCAATAGGCGGGAATGCTAACCGCTAGGCTATGGGCCTGGCTAATGGGAAATTACTATTCGAATACTAAGTACTCGAATAGCCTTCGTCTCACATTGGTGAGCAACGGGGTCTACACCGGTTATTTCCCAACAGGCGCACATAGCCAGCAGATAGCATTTTACCGAACCTAACTGTACCCTACATGGGACCGATTCTATGAGTAGAATTTAGCAGCACCCTTGTTTGAAGTAGACATCTGTCAACATGAATGACTTGTCATCTCATGTCCTACGTTTCCTGTGGACAAGTTGTAATTCTCTAGGACGTAACGATCATCGACTGTGGCGTTCACAAGTGTCTCTTGTGGACATATGACGTGTGGCTAGTACATAGAGCTGATGGTTATTTATGGCATTTCATTCCTTAAGACACCTGCAGTTCTACAGTAATATAGTGAAGGCGATGCTGAGGTCTGTGGTGGCGGCAATTGTCCTCAGCCTTTTCATTTCAGATGATGGCGGGGAACCTCTCATGGCACCTGGACGTGGTATCATCCAAGGAATCAAGCGATGTGCTGAGGTTTCAAGTTTTGTTAGGTTAAGTTGATCAATTTCTTTAATATTTTGCTTTTGAGCTTGAGATCTCCCAGGAGGAATCACAGATACGTAGTCTGAGGATTTGTTTACGTCAATAAACAAGTCAGATTCAGCAGTGGTAGAGGTTGTGGTGGAAGGACGGGAGGATGTGGGTCAAAAAGAGGTTCAGTCTTAAATGTTATCTCTTACAGCAGACGCAAACGATTCATTGGGTTTAGGCGTTTCAAAGGTCGACCCTGCCATCCTCCAAGCCTCTGTGTCGTGTCCCCATTTTATCTTGACTGTGCAAATTTCCAGTTCCTTCCTCCTTATGGGGTCGTTCCTTAGAGAAAGAGGAACTCGCACAGTTCACACGTGTAATCTCTGCTGACGTGCATTTGTCACCAGACTGACCGTTGCCAACACACTTAGAACAGCGAGGTCGAGGAGACCGACATGCCTTTACACCATAACCATAAGGTCGACATCTGAAGCATCAGAGAGGGTTGGGAATGTACACACGAACGTTGCAATGTTGTAACCTACTCTACCATTGTGCAGGAGAGATTTGCCAAAAGTAAACACAATTGTACAACAAACCGAGTAAACGAGTATGACATCCTCAGACTTCATCTCCGTGACAGTGTCTAACTCATCCATGTCCACAACATCCCGGCGAAACATAGCGTCCTTGCAGGAAATCATGGGTCATGGTACACATGCAACGATATCATGGTTGTGAAATTTCCTAACTCGGAAGAAGTCCTTAACCAAAGTTGTCTGTACTACCTTCACTGGTTAATTATCACTTGCCAAATGACCACCTTAAGTAAGTAATTACCACTTGCCAGTTGACCAACTTAACTAGGTAATTATCACTTGCCAGTTGACCAACTTAACTAGGTAATTATCACTTGCCAGTTGACCACATTAACTAGGTAATTATCACTTGCCAGTTGACCACCTAAACTAGATAATTATCATTTAACAGTTTACCATCTTAACTAGGTAATCATACCTGCCAGTTGACCACCTAATTTAGGTAATTATCATTTAACAGTTTACCACCTTAACTAGGTAATTATCACTTGCCAGTTGACAACCTTAACTAGGTAATTATCATTTGTCAGTTGAATACCTTAACTCAGTAATTATCACTTGCCAGTTGACCACATTAACTAGGTAATTATCACTTGCCAGTTGACCAACTAAACTAGGTAATTATCATTTAACAGTTCACCTCGTTAACTAGGTAATTATCACTTGCCAGTTGACCACCTTAACGAGGTAATTATCACTTGCCAGTTAACCACTTTAACTAGGTAATTATCACTTGCCAATTGACGTATTTCGACCATTTCATCAGTCACAATATGGAAGTGGTTCAGGGAAGCCATTGGTGTAGAACGCATTACGTGCGTCTAGTGTTACCATCTGAGCGTCCTCTGGTCGGTTAAGTAACCAACTACTTCCCCTTAAGGAGGGTGCAGATGGCAGAGAAGCGACCATGTCCTCGGTGCTACTCCTCGCTCAGCTCCGACCTACCCTAAACCCCTATACTCCAGTATACAATGAAATACAAGTTGCCTGGGAAGGGACAATTGATCTACCTGTAGCAGTCTGTATATGTCAGAGCCAACGCTATGATAGCTTAGGCTGAGTTCTCCTGTGGACACCTGGCAATAAAGCTATTCCTGGCAGATCAACGTATAAATCAAAGTCAAACGGTTCGCCATATATATATATATATATATATATATATATATATATATATATATATATATATATATATATATATATATATATATATATATATATATATATATATATATTTTTTTTTTTTTTTTTTTTTTTTTTTTTTTGCTTTCTCGCTGTCTCCCGCGTTTGCGAGGTAGCGCAAGGAAACAGACGAAAGAAATGGCCCAACCCACCCCCATACACATGTATATACATACGTCCACACACGCAAATATACATACCTACACAGCTTTCCATGGTTTACCCCAGACGCTTCACATGCCCTGATTCAATCCACTGACAGCACGTCAACCCCGGTATACCACATCGATCCAATTCACTCTATTCCTTGCCCTCCTTTCACCCTCCTGCATGTTCAGGCCCCGATCACACAAAATCTTTTTCACTCCATCTTTCCACCTCCAATTTGGTCTCCCACTTCTCGTTCCCTCCACCTCCGACACATATATCCTCTTGGTCAATCTTTCCTCACTCATTCTCTCCATGTGCCCAAACCATTTCAAAACACCCTCTTCTGCTCTCTCAACCACGCTCTTTTTATTTCCACACATCTATCTTACCCTTACGTTACTTACTCGATCAAACAACCTCACACCACACATTGTCCTCAAACATCTCATTTCCAGCACATCCATCCTCCTGCGCACAACTCTATCCATAGCCCACGCCTCGCAACCATACAACATTGTTGGAACCACTATTCCTTCAAACATACCCATTTTTGCTTTCCGAGATAATGTTCTCGACTTCCACACATTCTTCAAGGCTCTCAGGATTTTCGCCCCCTCCCCCACCCTATGATCCACTTCCGCTTCCATGGTTCCATCCGCTGCCAGATCCACTCCCAGATATCTAAAACACTTCACTTCTTCAGTTTTTCTCCATTCAAACTTACCTCCCAATTGACTTGACCCTCAACCCTACTGTACCTAATAACCTTGCTCTTATTCACATTTACTCTTAACTTTCTTCTTTCACACACTTTACCAAACTCAGTCACCAGCTTCTGCAGTTTCTCATGAATCAGCCACCAGCGCTGTATCATCAGCGAACAACAACTGACTCACTTCCCAAGCTCTCTCATCCCCAACAGACTTCATACTTGCCCCTCTTTCCAAAACTCTTGCATTACCTCCCTAACAACCCCATCCATAAACAAATTAAACAACCATGGAGACATCACACACCCCTGCCGCAAACCTACATTCACTGAGAACCAATCACTTTTCCTCTCTTCCTACACGTACACATGCCTTACATCCTCGAAAAAACTTTTCACTGCTTCTAACAACTTGCCTCCCACACCATATATTCTTAATACCTTCCACAGAGCATCTCTATCAACTCTATCATATGCCTTTTCCAGATCCATATATATATATATATATATATATATATATATATATATATATATATATATATATATATATATATATATATATATATATATATATATATATATATAAGAATAAAGAGCATATGAACGCGCACCTTCAAAGAACATACAAACCTCCAACAGCCAGGATCGAACCCGGGACTCCTGTGCAATAGGCGGGAATGCTAACCGCTAGGCTATGGGCCTGGCTAATGGGAAATTACTATTCGAATACTAAGTACTCGAATAGCCTTCGTCTCACATTGGTGAGCAACGGGGTCTACACCGGTTATTTCCCAACAGGCGCACATAGCCAGCAGATAGCATCTTACCGAACCTAACTGTACCCTACATGGGACCGATTCTATGAGTAGAATTTAGCAGCACCCTTGTTTGAAGTAGACATCTGTCAACATGAATGACTTGTCATCTCATGTCCTACGTTTCCTGTGGACAAGTTGTAATTCTCTAGGACGTAACGATCATCGACTGTGGCGTTCACAAGTGTCTCTTGTGGACATATGACGTGTGGCTAGTACATAGAGCTGATGGTTATTTATGGCATTTCATTCCTTAAGACACCTGCAGTTCTACAGTAATATAGTGAAGGCGATGCTGAGGTCTGTGGTGGCGGCAATTGTCCTCAGCCTTTTCATTTCAGATGATGGCGGGGAACCTCTCATGGCACCTGGACGTGGTATCATCCAAGGAATCAAGCGATGTGCTGAGGTTTCAAGTTTTGTTAGGTTAAGTTGATCAATTTCTTTAATATTTTGCTTTTGAGCTTGAGATCTCCCAGGAGGAATCACAGATACGTAGTCTGAGGATTTGTTTACGTCAATAAACAAGTCAGATTCAGCAGTGGTAGAGGTTGTGGTGGAAGGACGGGAGGATGTGGGTCAAAAAGAGGTTCAGTCTTAAATGTTATCTCTTACAGCAGACGCAAACGATTCATTGGGTTTAGGCGTTTCAAAGGTCGACCCTGCCATCCTCCAAGCCTCTGTGTCGTGTCCCCATTTTATCTTGACTGTGCAAATTTCCAGTTCCTTCCTCCTTATGGGGTCGTTCCTTAGAGAAAGAGGAACTCGCACAGTTCACACGTGTAATCTCTGCTGACGTGCATTTGTCACCAGACTGACCGTTGCCAACACACTTAGAACAGCGAGGTCGAGGAGACCGACATGCCTTTACACCATAACCATAAGGTCGACATCTGAAGCATCAGAGAGGGTTGGGAATGTACACACGAACGTTACAATGTTGTAACCTACTCTACCATTGTGCAGGAGAGATTTGCTAAAAGTAAACACAATTGTACAACAAACCGAGTAAACGAGTATGACATCCTCAGACTTCATCTCCGTGACAGTGTCTAACTCATCCATGTCCACAACATCCCGGCGAAACATAGCGTCCTTGCAGGAAATCATGGGTCATGGTACACATGCAACGATATCATGGTTGTGAAATTTCCTAACTCGGAAGAAGTCCTTAACCAAAGTTGTCTGTACTACCTTCACTGGTTAATTATCACTTGCCAAATGACCACCTTAAGTAAGTAATTACCACTTGCCAGTTGACCAACTTAACTAGGTAATTATCACTTGCCAGTTGACCAACTTAACTAGGTAATTATCACTTGCCAGTTGACCACATTAACTAGGTAATTATCACTTGCCAGTTGACCACCTAAACTAGATAATTATCATTTAACAGTTTACCATCTTAACTAGGTAATCATACCTGCCAGTTGACCACCTAATTTAGGTAATTATCATTTAACAGTTTACCACCTTAACTAGGTAATTATCACTTGCCAGTTGACAACCTTAACTAGGTAATTATCATTTGTCAGTTGAATACCTTAACTCAGTAATTATCACTTGCCAGTTGACCACATTAACTAGGTAATTATCACTTGCCAGTTGACCAACTAAACTAGGTAATTATCATTTAACAGTTCACCACGTTAACTAGGTAATTATCACTTGCCAGTTGACCACCTTAACGAGGTAATTATCACTTGCCAGTTAACCACTTTAACTAGGTAATTATCACTTGCCAATTGACGTATTTCGACCATTTCATCAGTCACAATATGGAAGTGGTTCAGGGAAGCCATTGGTGTAGAACGCATTACGTGCGTCTAGTGTTACCATCTGAGCGTCCTCTGGTCGGTTAAGTAACCAACTACTTCCCCTTAAGGAGGGTGCAGATGGCAGAGAAGCGACCATGTCCTCGGTGCTACTCCTCGCTCAGCTCCGCCCTACCCTAAACCCCTATACTCCAGTATACAATGAAATACAAGTTGCCTGGGAAGGGACAACTGATCTACCTGTAGCAGTCTGTATATGTCAGAGACAACGCTATGATAGCTTAGGCTGAGTTCTCCTGTGGACACCTGGCAATAAAGCTATTCCTGGCAGATCAACGTATAAATCAAAGTCAAACGGTTCGCCATATATATATATATATATATATATATATATATATATATATATATATATATATATATATATATATATATATATATATATATATATTTTTTTTTTTTTTTCTTTTTTTTGCTTTGTCGCTGTCTCCCGCGTTTGCGAGGTAGCGCAAGGAAACAGACGAAAGAAATGGCCCAACCCACCCCCATACACATGTATATACATACGTCCACACACGCAAATATACATACCTACACAGCTTTCCATGGTTTACCCCAGACGCTTCACATGCCCTGATTCAATCCACTGACAGCACGTCAACCCCGGTATACCACATCGATCCAATTCACTCTATTCCTTGCCCTCCTTTCACCCTCCTGCATGTTCAGGCCCCGATCACACAAAATCTTTTTCACTCCATCTTTCCACCTCCAATTTGGTCTCCCACTTCTCGTTCCCTCCACCTCCGACACATATATCCTCTTGGTCAATCTTTCCTCACCCATTCTCTCCATGTGCCCAAACCATTTCAAAACACCCTCCTCTGCTCTCTCAACCACGCTCTTTTTATTTCCACACATCTATCTTACCCTTACGTTACTTACTCGATCAAACAACCTCACACCACACATTGTCCTCAAACATCTCATTTCCAGCACATCCATCCTCCTGCGCACAACTCTATCCATAGCCCACGCCTCGCAACCATACAACATTGTTGGAACCACTATTCCTTCAAACATACCCATTTTTGCTTTCCGAGATAATGTTCTCGACTTCCACACATTCTTCAAGGCTCTCAGGATTTTCGCCCCCTCCCCCACCCTATGATCCACTTCCGCTTAAATGGTTCCATCCGCTGCCAGATCCACTCCCAGATATCTAAAACACTTCACTTCTTCCAGTTTTTCTCCATTCAAACTTACCTCCCAATTGACTAGACCCTCAACCCTACTGTACTTAATAACCTTGCTCTTATTCACATTTACTCTTAACTTTCTTCTTTCACACACTTTACCAAACTCAGTCACCAGCTTGTGCAGTTTCTCATGAATCAGCCACCAGCGCTGTATCATCAGCGAACAACAACTGACTCATTTCCCAAGTTCTCTCATCCCCAACAGACTTCATACTTGCCCCTCTTTCCAAAACTCTTGCATTTACCTCCCTAACAACCCCATCCATAAACAAATTAAACAACCATGGAGACATCACACACCCCTGCCGCAAACCTACATTCACTGAGAACCAATCACTTTCCTCTCTTCCTACACGTACACATGCCATACATCCTCGATAAAAACTTTTCACTGCTTCTAACAACTTTCCTCCCACACCATATATTCTTAATACCTTCCACAGAGCATCTCTATCAACTCTATCATATGCCTTCTCCAGATCCATAAATGCTACATACAAATCCATTTGCTTTTCTAAGTATTTCTCACATACATTCTTCAAAGTAAACACCTGATCCACACATCCTCTACCACTTCTGAAACCACACTGCTCTTCCCCAATCTGATGCTCTGTACATGCCTTCACCCTCTCAATCAATACCCTCCCATATAATTTACCAGGAATACTCAACAAACTTATACCTCTGTAATTTGAGCACTCACTCTTATCCCCTTTGCCTTTGTACAATGGCACTATGCACGCACTCCGCCAATCCTCAGGCACCTCACCATGAGTCATACATACATTAAATAACCTTACCAACCAGTCAATGATACAGTCACCCCTTTTTTTTTAATAAATTCCACTGCAATACCATCCAAACCTGCTGCCTTGCCGGCTTTCATCTTCCGCAAAGCTTTTACTACCTCTTCTCTCTTTACCAAATCATTTTCCCTAACCCTCTCACTTTGCACACCACCTCGACCAAGACACCCTATATCTGCCACTCTATCATCAAACACATTCAACAAACCTTCAAAATACTCACTCCATCTCCTTCTCACATCCCCACTACTTGTTATCACCTCCCCATTTGCGCCCTTCTCTGAAGTTCCCATTTGCTCCCTTGTCTTACGCACTTTATTTACCTCCTTCCAGAACATCTTTTTATTCTCCCTAAAATTTAATGAAAAAAGACTGGAAAGTTATATATAGTATTCCATAAGTCTAAAATCATAAGCCAGATTATGAAAAGAAACGTCATATATTCACAGCATGTATTCAGTGCGTCCACCATCACATCTGATACACAAATGCAGGCGAGCTTTCCAGTCATCAAGCACACGGCGAGTGGTGTGATTGATGCTGGTGCATACGTCAGTGATGCGCTCCTGCAAACGGCCGGTCAGGATGCAATCTGTTGAATTCCTGGGCGACCTTCCTCGGACACCGACCATCAACATGCAAAATAACAAGGATGCATTCATCCTTACTCAGCGATATCATGAGCACCGTTTACATCTACAAATGAAGAAAAAATCAGCACTGATTACCGACTCATGGTATACCCTGTACATATATATATATATGTATATATATATATATATATATATATATATATATATATATATATATATATATATATATATATATATATATATATATATATATATATATATATATATTCTATTTCTATTATACTTAGTCGTTGTCTCCCACGTTAGTGAGGTAGCGCAAGCAAACAGACGAAAGAAATGGCCTTAGCCACCCACATACACATGTATATACATACACGTCCACACACGCACATACATACCTAGACATTTCAACGTATACATATATATATATATATATATATATATATATATATATATATATATATATATATATATATATATATATATATATATTTTTTTATACTTTGTCGCTGTCTCCCGCGTTTGCGAGGTAGCGCAAGGAAACAGACGAAAGAAATGGCCCCACCCCCCCCCCCCCCATACACATGTATATACATACGTCCACACACGCAAATATACATACCTACACAGCTTTCCATGGTTTACCCCAGACGCTTCACATGCCCTGCTTCAATCCACTGACAGCACGTCAACCCCGGTATACCACATCGCTCCAATTCACTCTATTCCTTGCCCTCCTTTCACCCTCCTGCATGTTCAGGCCCCGATCACACAAAATCTTTTTCACTCCATCTTTCCACCTCCAATTTGGTCTCCCACTTCTCGTTCCCTCCACCTCCGACACATATATCCTCTTGGTCAATCTTTCCTCACCCATTCTCTCCATGTGCCCAAACCATTTCAAAACACCCTCCTCTGCTCTCTCAACCACGCTCTTTTTATTTCCACACATCTATCTTACCCTTACGTTACTTACTCGATCAAACAACCTCACACCACACATTGTCCTCAAACATCTCATTTCCAGCACATCCATCCTCCTGCGCACAACTCTATCCATAGCCCACGCCTCGCAACCATACAACATTGTTGGAACCACTATTCCTTCAAACATACCCATTTTTGCTTTCCGAGATAATGTTCTCGACTTCCACACATTCTTCAAGGCTCTCAGGATTTTCGCCCCCTCCCCCACCCTATGATCCACTTCCGCTTAAATGGTTCCATCCGCTGCCAGATCCACTCCCAGATATCTAAAACACTTCACTTCTTCCAGTTTTTCTCCATTCAAACTTACCTCCCAATTGACTAGACCCTCAACCCTACTGTACTTAATAACCTTGCTCTTATTCACATTTACTCTTAACTTTCTTCTTTCACACACTTTACCAAACTCAGTCACCAGCTTGTGCAGTTTCTCATGAATCAGCCACCAGCGCTGTATCATCAGCGAACAACAACTGACTCATTTCCCAAGTTCTCTCATCCCCAACAGACTTCATACTTGCCCCTCTTTCCAAAACTCTTGCATTTACCTCCCTAACAACCCCATCCATAAACAAATTAAACAACCATGGAGACATCACACACCCCTGCCGCAAACCTACATTCACTGAGAACCAATCACTTTCCTCTCTTCCTACACGTACACATGCCATACATCCTCGATAAAAACTTTTCACTGCTTCTAACAACTTTCCTCCCACACCATATATTCTTAATACCTTCCACAGAGCATCTCTATCAACTCTATCATATGCCTTCTCCAGATCCATAAATGCTACATACAAATCCATTTGCTTTTCTAAGTATTTCTCACATACATTCTTCAAAGTAAACACCTGATCCACACATCCTCTACCACTTCTGAAACCACACTGCTCTTCCCCAATCTGATGCTCTGTACATGCCTTCACCCTCTCAATCAATACCCTCCCATATAATTTACCAGGAATACTCAACAAACTTATACCTCTGTAATTTGAGCACTCACTCTTATCCCCTTTGCCTTTGTACAATGGCACTATGCACGCACTCCGCCAATCCTCAGGCACCTCACCATGAGTCATACATACATTAAATAACCTTACCAACCAGTCAATGATACAGTCACCCCTTTTTTTTTAATAAATTCCACTGCAATACCATCCAAACCTGCTGCCTTGCCGGCTTTCATCTTCCGCAAAGCTTTTACTACCTCTTCTCTCTTTACCAAATCATTTTCCCTAACCCTCTCACTTTGCACACCACCTCGACCAAGACACCCTATATCTGCCACTCTATCATCAAACACATTCAACAAACCTTCAAAATACTCACTCCATCTCCTTCTCACATCCCCACTACTTGTTATCACCTCCCCATTTGCGCCCTTCTCTGAAGTTCCCATTTGCTCCCTTGTCTTACGCACTTTATTTACCTCCTTCCAGAACATCTTTTTATTCTCCCTAAAATTTAATGAAAAAAGACTGGAAAGTTATATATAGTATTCCATAAGTCTAAAATCATAAGCCAGATTATGAAAAGAAACGTCATATATTCACAGCATGTATTCAGTGCGTCCACCATCACATCTGATACACAAATGCAGGCGAGCTTTCCAGTCATCAAGCACACGGCGAGTGGTGTGATTGATGCTGGTGCATACGTCAGTGATGCGCTCCTGCAAACGGCCGGTCAGGATGCAATCTGTTGAATTCCTGGGCGACCTTCCTCGGACACCGACCATCAACATGCAAAATAACAAGGATGCATTCATCCTTACTCAGCGATATCATGAGCACCGTTTACATCTACAAATGAAGAAAAAATCAGCACTGATTACCGACTCATGGTATACCCTGTACATATATATATATATGTATATATATATATATATATATATATATATATATATATATATATATATATATATATATATATATATATATATATATATATATATATATATTCTATTTCTATTATACTTAGTCGTTGTCTCCCACGTTAGTGAGGTAGCGCAAGCAAACAGACGAAAGAAATGGCCTTAGCCACCCACATACACATGTATATACATACACGTCCACACACGCACATACATACCTAGACATTTCAACGTATACATATATATATATATATATATATATATATATATATATATATATATATATATATATATATATATATATATATATATATATATTTTTTTTTTTTTATACTTTGTCGCTGTCTCCCGCGTTTGCGAGGTAGCGCAAGGAAACAGACGAAAGAAATGGCCCAACCCCCCCCCCCCCCCATACACATGTATATACATACGTCCACACACGCAAATATACATACCTACACAGCTTTCCATGGTTTACCCCAGACGCTTCACATGCCCTGCTTCAATCCACTGACAGCACGTCAACCCCGGTATACCACATCGCTCCAATTCACTCTATTCCTTGCCCTCCTTTCACCCTCCTGCATGTTCAGGCCCCGATCACACAAAATCTTTTTCACTCCATCTTTCCACCTCCAATTTGGTCTCCCTCTTCTCCTTGTTCCCTCCACCTCCGACACATATATCCTCTTGGTCAATCTTTCCTCACTCATCCTCTCCATGTGCCCAAACCACTTCAAAACACCCTCTTCTGCTCTCTCAACCACGCTCTTTTTATTTCCACACATCTCTCTTACCCTTACGTTACTCACTCGATCAAACCACCTCACACCAAACATTGTCCTCAAACATCTCATTTCCAGCACATCCATCCTCCTGCGCACCACTCTATCCATAGCCCACGCCTCGCTACCATACAACATTGTTGGAACCACTATATATATATATATATATATATATATATATATATATATATATATATTTTTTTTTTTTTTTTTTTTTTTATACTTTGTCGCTGTCTCCCGCGTTTGCGAGGTAGCGCAAGGAAACAGACGAAAGAAATGGCCCAAACCCCCCCCCCCATACACATGTACATACACACGTCCACACACGCAAATATACATACCTACACAGCTTTCCATGGTTTACACCAGACGCTTCACATGCCCTGGTTCAATCCATTGACAGCACGTCGACACCGGTATACCACATCGATCCAATTCACTCTATTCCTTGCACTCCTTTCACCTTCCTGCATGTTCAGGCCCCGATCACTCAAAATCTTTTTCACTCCATCTTTCCACCTCCAATTTGGTCTCCCACTTCTCCTTGTTCCCTCCACCTCTGACACATATATGCTCTTGGTCAATCTTTCCTCACTCATTCTCTCCATGTGACCAAACCATTTCAAAAAACCCTCTTCTGCTCTCTCAACCACACTCTTTTTATTACCACACATCTTTCTTGCCCTTTCATTATTTACTCGATCAAACCACCTCACACCAAATTTTGTCCTCAAACATCTCATTTCCAGCACATCCACCCTCCTCCGCACAACTCTATCCATAGCCCACGCCTCGCAGCCATATAACATTGTTCGAGCCACTATTCCTTCAAACACACATTTTTGCTTTCCGAGATAATGTTCTCGACTTCCACACATTTTTCAAGGCTCCCAAAATTTTCGCCCCCTCCCCCACCCTATGATCCACTTCCGCTTCCATGGTTCCATCCGCTGCCAAATCCATTCCCAGATATCTAAAACATTTCACTTCCTCCAGTTCTTCTCCATTCATACTTACCTCCTTATTAATTTGTCCCTCAACCCTACTGTACCTAATTACCTTGCTCTTATTCACATTTACTCTCAGCTTTCTTCTTTCACACACTTTACCAAACTCAGTCACCAGCTTCTGCATTTTCTCACATGAATCAGCCATCAGCGCTGTATCATCAGCGAACAACAACTGACTCACTTCCCAAGCACACTCATCCACAACAGACTGCATAATTGCCCCTCTTTCCAAAATTCTAGCATTATTATTATTATTATTATTATTATTATTATTATTATTATTATTATCATTATTATTATTATTATTATTATTATTATCATTATTATTATTATTATTATTATTATCATTATTATTATTATTATTATCATTATCATTATTATTATCATTATTATCATTATTATTATGATTATTATTATTATCATTATTATTATTATCATTATTATTATTATTATCATCATTATTATCATCATTATTATTATCATTATTATTATCATTATTGTTATGATTACTATTATTCTTATCATTATCATTATTATAATTATCTTTATTATTATCATTATTACAATTATCATTATCATCATTATTATCAAGATAACAATAACAATAAATTATGGTAATAATGACAATTGAAAATGATAATCATGATACACGTAACAGAAAAGCTTTGGGTCATTGCAAACACAATACAGTGGTGGCTGGCAGCATAGAGCGAGTGGTCGACTGTCACAGCTCCTTCACTGACCAACTGGACGTAACCCTCGTCGAACGTGTCTCAGGTCCTGGCGAACCGTTTGACTTTGGTTTATACGTTGATCTGCCAGGAATAGCTTTATTGCCAGGTGTCCGCAGGAGAACTCAGCCTAAGCTATCATAGCTTTGGCTCTAACATATACAGACTGCTACAGGTAGATCAATTGTCCCTTCCCAGGCAACTTGTATTTCATTGTATACTGGAGTATAGGGGTTTAGGGTAGGGCGGAGCTGAGCGAAGAGTAGCACCGAGGACGTGGTCGCTTCTCTGCCATCTGCACCCTCCTTAAGGGGAAGTAGTTGGTTACTTAACCGACCATAGGACGCTCAGATGGTAACACTAGACGCACGTAATGGGTTCTACACCAATGGCTTCCCTGAACCACTTCCATATTGTGACTGATGAAATGGTCGAAATACGTCAATTGGCAAGTGATAATTACCTAGTTAAGGTGGTCAACTGGCAAGTGATAATTACTTAGTTAAGGTGGTTAACTGGGAAGTGATAATTACCGAGTTAAGGTGGTCAACTGGCAAGTGATGATTACCTAGTTAAGATGGTAAACTGTTAAATGATAATTATCTAGTTTAGGTGGTCAACTGGCAAGTGATAATTACCTAGTTAATGTGGTCAACTGGCTAGTGATAATTACTTACTTAAGGTGGTCATTTGGCAAGTGATAATTAACCAGTGAAGGCAGCACAGACAACTTTGGTTAAGGACTTCTTCCGAGTTAGGAAATTTCACAACCATGATACCGTTGCATGTGTACCATGACCCATGATTTCCTGCAAGGGCGCTATGGTTTGCCGGGATGTTGTGGACATGGATGAGTTAGACACTGTCACAAAGATGAAGTCTGAGGATGTCATACTCGTTTACTCGGTTTGTTGTACAATTGTGATTACTTTTAGCAAATCTCTCCTGCACAACGGTAGTGTAGGTTACAACATTGTAACGTTCGTGTGTACATGCCCAACCCTCTCTGATGCTTCAGATGTCGACCTTATGGTTATGGTGTAAAGGCATGTCGGTCTCCTCGACCTCGCTGTTCTAAGTGTGTTGCCAACGATCAGTCTGGTGACAAATGCACGTCAGCAGAGATTACACGTGTGAACTGTGCGAGTTCCTCTTTCTCTAAGGAACGACCCATAAGGAGGAAGGAACTGGAAATTTGCACAGTCAAGATAAAATGGGGACACGACACAGAGGCTTGGAGGATGGCAGGGTCGACCTTTGAAACGCCTGAACCCAATGAACCATTTGCGTCCATTGTAAGAGATAACATTAAGACTGAACGTCTCTTTGACCCACATCCTCCCGTCCTTCCACCACTACCCCTACCACTGCTGAATCTGACTTGCTCAGTGACGTAAACAAATCCTCAGACTACGTATCTGTGATTCCTCCTGGAAGATCTCAGGCTCAAAAGCAAAAGATTGAAGCGACTGACCTACTTAATCTAACAAAACTTGAAACCTCAGCACATCTCTTGATTCCTTGGATGATACCACGTCCAGGTGCCGGGAGAGGTTCCCCGCCATCATCTGAAATGAAAAGGCTGAGGACAATGTCCGCCACCACAGACCTCAACCATCGCCTTCACTATATTACTGTAGAACTGCAGGTGTCTTAAGGAATGAAATGCCATAAATAACCATCAGCTCTATGTACTAGCCACACGTCATATGTCCACAAGAGACACTTGTGAACGCCACAGTCGATGATCGTTACGTCGTTGAGAATTACAACTTGTACACAGGAGACGTAGAACATGAGATGACAAGCAATTCATGTCTGACCCAGATGTCTGACCCAAACAGGAGTGCTGCTGAGTTCTACCCCTAGAGTCGGTCCCATGTAGGGTAGAATTATAAGGTTGAAGTTCATCCAGTTTTTACTCAATTACTTGAAAACGAAGAGACTTAAATGTTCTTCATGATCAATGGAGAAGTTTAAGGACGAATGGTAGTGGGAAGCATGTGATTAGATTATTATAAACTCAGACTCATCTCTCATGAACGACGGTAGCATGATTTGTGTAGTCTATCAGACATGTAACACGTCAGCAATGAGCTACCTTTTCCTCTCCAGATATAGTAGATGACATCACTTGGCGACCTAGAACGATTCTTGGTCATTTGACCATCGTGAGATCCCTTCTCCGCCTTGCTTCAGTCTAAGGAACCAGACTGGGGTTCTCAAAGACTGCAAGTAAAATTGAAAATGTTCAACTGTTAACTGTACTAGCCGCTGAGGCTGCTATTTCTAATATTCATGTAGTTATCAAGCACAGTTATCCCTGGGGATGGGGGAGAAAGAATACTTCCCACGTATTCCCTGCGTGTCGTAGAAGGCGACTAAAAGGGGAGGGAGCGGGTGGCTGGAAATCCTCCCCTTTCTTGTTTTTTATTTTTTTTTATTTTTTAATTTTCCAGAAGAAGGAACGGAGGGGGGGGGGGGGGGTCAGGTGAGGATATTCCCTCTAAGGCCCAGTTCTCTGTTCTTAACGCTACCTCGCTAACGCGGGAAATGGCAAATAGTATGAAAAAAAAAGAAAATCAAGCACAGAGTTCCCTTGTGTCTAGACACCAGTGTGCCGGATGGCGCTGAGTAAACGCAATAGGAGGCACATAATTTTCGAGAAAGATTCCTCAGATAGAAAATCATAGCTCATAAGAAAGCAAGAGCTTAGGTAAGGATGATAATCAAAGAAGGCAAAAGAGCCTCATGGAACACACACACACACACACACACACACACACACACACACACACACACACACACACACACACATATATATATATATATATATATATATATATATATATATATATATATATATATATATATATATATATATATATATATATTTTTTTTTTTTTTTTTTTTTTTCCGCTGTCTCCCGCGTTTGCGAGGTAGCACAAGGAAACAGACGAAAGAAATGGCCCAACCCACCCCCATACACATGCCTTGATTCAATCCACTGACAGCACGTCAACCCCGGTATACCACATCGCTCCAATTCACTCTATTCTTTGCCCTCCTTTCGCCCTCCTGCATGTTCAGGCCCCGATCACATAAAATCTTTTTCACTCCATCTTTCCACCTCCAATTTGGTCTCCCTCTTCTCCTCGTTCCCTCCACCTCCGACACATATATCCTCTTGGTCAATCTTACCTCACTCATTCTCTCCATGTGACCAAACCATTTCAAAACACCCTCTTCTGCTCTCTCAACCACGCTCTTTTTATTTCCACACATCTCTCTTACCCTTACGTTACTTACTCGATCAAACCACCTCACACCACACATTGTCCTCAAACATCTCATTTCCAGCTCATCCATCCTCCTGCGCACAACTCTATCCATAGTCCACGCCTCGCAACCATACAACATTGTTGGAACCATTATTCCTTCAAAATATACCCATTTTTGCTTTCCGAGATAATGTTCTCGACTTCCACACATTCTTCAAGGCTCTCAGGATTTTCGCCCCCTCCCCCACCCTATGATCCACTTCCGCTTCCATGGTTCCATTCGCTGCCAGATCCACTCCCAGATATCTAAAACACTTCACTTCCTCCAGTTTTTCTCCATTCAAACTCACCTCCCAATTGAATTGACCCTCAACCCTACTGTACCTAATAACCTTGCTCTTATTCACATTTACTCTTAACTTTCTTCTTTCACACACTTTACCAAATATATATATATATATATATATATATATATATATATATATATATATATATATATATATATATATATATATATATATATATATATATATAAGATCCTGACTACTGCTACCGCACGGATGGCTTCAAGACAGATGAATGTGTGTGTACAAGTGTGAGGTCAACTAAACTTGCCCTTCGACTCCATTTGTCATATCATACATGTGTATTTGTGCGGAACTGTTTGCTGTTGACAGAGCCATAGATTATTGCATTCAGACCAACAAATATAAAACTGATACTTTCAGATTCCACGTCCGCATTAAAAGCTATCAATTCTCGTGTTACGAATTCAGACGAAATCCAGAGCCCTAACTTTAACAGACTGGTTGTATGTACCAATTCATCATCTTGATTTGGGTGTCTGGTCACTGTCGTGTCCATGGCAGTGAACAGGCAGACCGTCTCGCATAATCGACTGCAGAAACTGAGAAGGTCCACAGGATCCGTTGGGAACAGCATTTTTGTCTCTCTCTTGGGAAGAAATCCGAAAATTTCTGAGATGGCAATGTCAGTGTACTAACCTGAACGCTCATAACAAAATCAAAAAGGAAATAGTTGACTGGGACACCTCCGGCAGATACAGAGGGAGGAGGTTGTCCTTGGACTATTAAGAGGGAGCTGTACAGTTGAAACCTACTGTCTGCCATGTGACCAAAGAAATTTCCCCCTACCACGGTAAGTATACAATAGCATAATAACCATTAACCGTACACTAAGTTATGCTCCTTAATTACCCAAACACGAAATGAATTGAAAATACATTTAAAGATCATTCTAGACGATGCACTGTCAAGTAACTACATCATAATCCATGAACTGATTACCATCTTAAAGGGATTGGATTGATCAAGTTGATGTGATTCATGTCTACGTAATGATAGAGTCACTATTATTATCAGTATCATTATCATATCTCAAACTTTCTATGTTTCTGCCGTTCTTCAATTTAGTAGTATATATGTTCTTTCTGGCATTCGCTCTCTCTTATTTGTAAAGCATATGGTAACTTCATGATCACTAATATTAGATAATAAAAGGGTACCTGGTCTAATGACATATAATCCTACACTCACTGTATTAAATGTATATTCGCCTCCCTGTCTCCATGACACAAGACTTCCCAGATACCGAGGCTACGGTCCTAACTTGAAACTTATGTTTTCAGAAGTTATGATCGTGTACGCAGTTACGAAAGATCGGCCTATGGTTTACTGACGCGTATTGCGGACATCACTGTCTTCCCATGAATGGGTTGTGAATATCGGTATGTCAAAAGGATAATTTTACTCGTACATACGCGGAAGAAATTTTTCCGAGCATTACCATTAAGGGAAACACATATGATCACCGCTTGGCCCATACGTGGAGGTGTACGACCCTGGTAAATCAAACGCCATTTAGCCATATGTTCTAATCTTAGCACACTTGTACATGCCAAAACCAGCTATAGTAAGGGAAAGTCAAATCAATTCTTGATAAGTTTACTAAATTTGTATCGTAAATTACAACAATAGTCAAGACATACCGGAAAATGACAGCAAAACGTCGCGCATGCGTTTGGATCAAGCCCCGCCCATGCACTGGTTTACCATTTTTTATATCCGCGAAAAGGACCGACCGTATACTGTATGAGCCTCACCTAACTACAATAATTAATTCAAAAGTAAAGATTGATTTTAGTACGTTTAAAAAGTCATCCATTTGATTATAGCACGAGCTGAGATACTAGCCATAATGTTTACGTTTTCAACAATGACTAACTACCATTTCGATGGTCAAACCGCCGCTCACGACAATATGTTGTTGTCACCTGGACCCTCAGTCCTCCCCAGACTTCGCTGGAGGTGGGAGGTTACGTAAGTTACATTACATTTAGTGTGTGAAGTATTGCATTTATACCTACTGACACAAGTACAGATCAAGCAAAAGACAATGTTGACACTGATATGGTATGTTATTGACTTTAGTCTTTATTGATAAATGCACCGTCGTGACTGTAAACGCGCTACGTGCAGATTACAGTAATATTATAGTGATTTATACATTGATCCAAATAGTAAATGATTTGTTTGTAATCATTTGACAGTGTTTGAGTGCAACATTAACTTAGTGTTTGTTTTAGACTGGCATACTCTGTGCTTTGCAATTGGCAGCTGCTGCATAACTCGTGTGTGTACTTACCATATGTCGCCCATATACCAAACGTGAGTAATGGTTCATGATATGAAATGGAAGATATGTGTCAAGTGATAATGAATGCCAAATGATTGTGTTAGTAAATGGAGTTGGTAAACAGTATGGCGAACAGTTGTACATTGAACATTGTGGTGGAAATGTTGCGAATATAGTTTCCAGTACTTACGTGTAGTGAATGACAGGTGAACAATATGGTGAAAATACTGCTGAGCGATGGTAAATGACGTGATTATGATATAACATTGAAAGGTATATACTTGTGCATGAACACAGATAAGATGAAAATTTGGAAAAATTGTAAAGTGACAAATCTAGTCTACGAAGCCTCGCCACTCGAGACTGATGCATGTCAGCTCTACGCTTAACGGCCGACGGAAGGTAAGTCACATAACTGTTTATATTATATTAACTTGTCTAGGAATCATATTCTATTACTATTTTGTTATATATTACACGCTGTTTGGCTATTGTGTTTCATCACTTACAGGTTATATGTTGAATTATGTGTAATGTTTCACCTGGCATGGTTTATATGCTGCATACTGTTTGGTGACTTTTATCTGTTATTGCTTATATGTTGAATGTTGTTTGGCGATCATGTTTTAACAGGTAGGTTTCATGTTGCTTGCACTTTTGTTGTTGTTTTATTAGTTATATGTTTTATATATGTCATGTGGTAATCATGTGTTAATATAAGTTACATATTACACTTGTACGGTCTGGCAATCACGTTTCATCAGTTTAGGTTGCATGTTGAATGTAGTTTGATCATGTTTCATCAGTTGTAGGCTATATGTTGACTGATGTATGGTGATCTTATTTCAATAATTGTAGGTGTTGCATGCTAAATTGCGTTCATTTTTCATCAGGTTTAGATATGCTGGATGCCTGGTGTTTGTCTCGGTAGATATAGGTTATGCTTTGTACGCTGTTTGTCAGTCATATTCCACTTATTTGTTATAATCATGTCGTCATCGGATTCATCTATGGGACTTACTCTTGACTAAAGTCCCATCAAAATTCGATGCGAACGTCTCGTCGTCAAGTGTCCCTCCTCCTCCTCCTCCTCCTCCTCCTCCTCTTCTGTGATGCTGCCATGAAGTTGGTTAGTAGATCAACATGCTTAGCAGCAGACTTTCCTGTGAGTAAACGGAAAGAAGGATAAACCTCGTATCATAAATTGAAACTTTATAGTAAAAGATCTTTTCACCTGCCGTGTAAACGGCCTCAAGAGGAAAACCTTCCCGGTCAAGTTCTGTCCTCACTAGTTTTAACCAAATTTGAGAATATAAAGGAAATTGATCAAATCAAGAATTGTTTGTATGTAATTACTTCATTATATTCCCACATCGGCGGAACAATGAGATCCTCATTGGAGCTAATAATTTTGGTTCAGGCGAACTCATCACTAACAAACTACTCTCGTTGATTGTAAGTTGTCTGTGATGATGGTAAGTTAAGGCTGGGCATGTGAACTGAATGTTAGGAAGTGTATAAGATGGCGTCAAATCTATATAGGGTTTGATAACTAGCCTCGGCAACCGGGGATTTCCTGCACCTGCAGACATGATGAAGGGAAATCTTTCGAGTATTTCTTGAATGTGCTGGTTAGCATCACCAAGCGCCATCGTGATGTTGTAGACGTTGGCAAACATTTCAAAAACACTGAGAGCTTGGAGGTACAGTTAGAGGATGGTTCCTAGTAATCTTGAGTCTATCCTCTTCATATTTGAATTTCCACCCGTACACGCTGCATAGTTTTATTTCAGGATAATTACTAAGATGTATTTTTTTCTACCCCTTCCTGTCAGCTTAAACTGTGGTTACATATTTACTTCAAGAGCCATATTACAGATAGCTTTTCCGGTATTAATCCTTTTTTTGGCTCTTCAGTTTCTGTAACTACGTCATTTATCTTTACCAAATGTGTTTTGTAGTTAAGATTTCTCTTACAAGGCAGAGGTTTTAGTTTTGCGAACAGATTGTTCCGTCCTCGGGCTTTTTGGTAGAACTTCCGTCATCAAGCGACTTCTTGTTACGGTTCATGAGTGTAAAGATGAAGTCGTGGCCGGGAAAAGCTCTTTGACCTCTCTTTGCTGAATTTTTCTCTAGTGATCTTACCCCCCACTTATTTGTTTTACGTAAACGCTTAACTAGTTCATATCATTTGCTTTATACTTTTCGTTTCTGTTCTTTATGTAGGTGTAGAGTTCTGGTTCAGTCCTGAAGCAGATGTTGGTTTGAGGAGCTTACTTAGTAGGGGATCCTGCTGTCTAACCTTAGGGGTACCAACGAAGCATGATTTGGAGCATTATATTTCATTAAACGTTATTACATAAGGCAATAGACGTTATATATATTAGGGAAAATGTGAAGTAATGTAAGACGCATATAAAATATCAACAAAATCTATAGAAGCCTAACAATTTCATTTAGCAGACGAAATAATAGTTGAATTTACCAAATAAATATTCGTCTCATGCTGGCGGGATTGCATGATCGATCGTTGTGTCCATTTGTAGACATTCTGTAAAAACGTTAATGGTGCATATTCATGAGTATGATTAATATATTTCGACTAGAATACTATACTGAGCATTTAGATAATTCTTTGACGGGTAGGGATGGGCCTATAAAATGGGGTAGCGTTAAGCAGACAGTGTTTGAACAGTTACAAAGGTGGAGTGTGCTAATTTATTGACATCATTAACAATGTTTGGGACAGAGCTGTTCTTGTAGCTGCCTGTACAAGCTTGCATGGATTCGATGCGCTTGTCGTACTCAACTGCAACTCGAGGACGAGAGATCTCAATTGGTAGGAGGTGATGGTAACGAGAATGGTGCAGTAGCTTCATCTTGAACTGACGGACGTGGACCAGTTATTTCAGGGGAACAGGAGGGTCATCATGTTGACCGTCTCTTGATAAGTGATGTAAGAGGGACCGAGAAGGATTTTTTCAGTCCCTCTTCTGCACCTTTTTCTAATTGTCCCTGTTGTATAGTGGCTAAACAGGAAGATCAGGCAGTGAAGGCGTAGGTGAATTTCAAAAGAATGAAAGTTTTGTAACTGATCTTAGGCTCAGATTAAGGGAATGCACATGTCTTGAAAATTTTAGAGGCAATTATTGGAAAATTTGATTTAGTGTTGACATGTTCTTCCAGCTTCATCTGTCGTCTGAAGTGACGCCGTGAAACTTGATGGACTGCCCAACTTGCAGGAGGAATGGGGCACAATGAAACAGTGGGAGGTGGGACATGGGTGGCATAAGTGTTGATGTTCATAACTATAGTCGTCGTTTGATTGATGTTGATGTGATTGGCTGTGTTCCAGTTTTGAAGGCTGTTAAGGATGGTTTAGAGGGTGTTGTTGTCGGGAGAGCTATTACCATGTTGAAACCAATGGTGTGGTCGTCAGCATAATTCCAACATGCAGGAGCATCAGTCAGAAAATCATTTATGAGGATGAGGAAACACAAGCGATCCATCCTTGTGACCTGTAGGACGCCACACACGAGGGACCGAATGGTGGATACGTCTCTCTGGAAGTGCATAGGCCTGACAACGTCAACTGAGGATGTCTGCAAGCTGTTGAATGAGACTTCATCAGCCCAAGTTTGATGACTTTGTTGATGATTATGTTTTGGATGACTAGATCGAAAGCTTTGGAGATGTCAACTAAGGTGAGAACCTCAGAGGTTGCGAGATGTAAAACCTAGGTAGCTGACGGGGTAGTGCTTGGTTGAGGAGCTCCTCATATTTTCACAGTGCAAAGGGTTTGTAGAACTTCCAGTGTCTCTGCAAGCACACTTACACGCACAACTTTCACAGAGTAAGCAAGGAAGTTATTACTATAATTTGCAATGGATCGTAACTCAGCAAGAGATTGTGGATTTGTTGATTTCCCCGTTGGGGAAAAAAATATAGTCTTCACATTGGCTAGACAGTTTGATTGTTGGAGAGAAATAATGTTGATGGAGCAGAGAGGTCTGGCTAGTTCAGGAGAGAAGTTGTTGTACAGTTTTATGAGCAAGTCAGCTGGTGTAGAGTGCCACGTCTAGCAACATCATAGTCAAGCACTCAGGTAATGTTGGGGATGGGAGGTAACACCGGACGCAGATGGTGTCAAGGTGGTGGAGGCTGTGGCAGATGGTGATATAGTTGTTGGTAAGTCGAGCTGCCTCTTCTCTGGAAATGTGATTTTACGTTGGGAAAGGAGGCAGCCGAATTTCTCAAACCACTCAACCTTCCGTTTCGTACACCACTGGCTACATTGGCTAGTTTCAGGATTTTGTAACTTGGTTTAGATGTGATTCGTCGTTGCACTTATTGTTCAGAATACTTTCTTACAAGACCTACTGAGGGGTTAATGATGTTGTGATAAGACAGGTCTTCGCTGCAGTATTAATCTCAATGTGAGGCATTACTTAGGATTCTAATTAGGCTTGTCATTTGGGTGTAGTCGTATAAGACATCTTTAGGCAGTTATAATATCCCAATTGGTTTGTGAACAAAGTTTACTGGAAAGCTCGTAAGACCTTTTAAGCTTCTTGTAGCAGAAATGTGACAGATACGGGTAAGTTTAAATGTTTAGTGTTGCCCTATTCTCCCAACTTAGCTAATCTAAGACATGTTCTAAAAAGCAGTGCTTGTAATGTTGCTTTCCAGTACAATAACACCGTCAGTAAGATCTTTATAAATAATAGGCCAACTCATGCAACAATTAGGAGTGTTTACGCCGTCAAATGCAAGGCATATGTATTTATATTGGCCAGACAGTAAAAACTGTAACGAAGTGGTGTTATTGGCACCGTCATTCACTGCGTAGGGATGACCACAAAAATGTGATCGCTAAACATTGTCATGAAAATGATCACCCCCGAAGATCTTGAAAGTCCCGCTTATTTATACCCTTCTGCTGATTATGCCACACGCAGCGTCATTGAATCTGTCTTAATTGCTGAGGTTAAGAACTTTGATTTGTCCCCAGGCATAGGGACATAAAAAAAGTTGTTCAGGACATACGCAGTTCCCCAGGTCAACCCCCGCCACGTGACTCCCCTTAATCACTCTCCCTTACAACGGTTATGGTCAGAATTGCTGTTAGACAGCGGGAATCTAGGTGATATTGGGATTTAGATAACTTTGTTAAGTACTGGCACCTGATGAAGTAGATTGTCTCCACGAAACATGAGCTACATGTATAGAAAAATTACATGTTAGATAAAATCGTATGAACTACTGATGTGCGATTTCACCCTCATACTATCATCACGGACAAGTGTGATCATATTTATCTATCTGTCTATCTATCTATCTATCTATCTATATATTGTTATTGTTATTATTATTATTATTATTATTATCATTATTATTATTATTATTATTATTATTATTATTATTATTATTATTATTATTATTATTATCATTATTATTATTATCATTATTGTTATTATTATTATCATCATTTTTATCATTATAATACATGATAGCTATTTCCCGCATCAGCGAGGTAGCGGCAGGAAACAGACGAAGAATGGCCTATTCACTTATATACACACACATATATATATATATATATATATATATATATATATATATATATATATATATATATATATATATATATATATATATATATCCCTGGGGATAGGGGAGAAAGAATACTTCCCACGTATTCCCTGCGTGTCGTAGAAGGCGACTAAAAGGGAAGGGAGCGGGGGGCTGGAAATCCTCCCCTCTCATTTTTTTTTAATTTTCCAAAAGAAGGAACAGAGAAGGGGGCCATGTGAGGATATTCCCTCAAAGGCCCAGTCCTCTGTTCTTAACGCTACCTCGCTGATGCGGGAAATGGCGAATAGTATGATAGATAGATATATATATATATATATATATATATATATATATATATATACATAAACGCCCACATACGCACAAATACATACATATAAATATTAACATATACATACATATAGATATTAACATATACATATCCATACACATACGCAGACATTACATACATACATATGTACATATTCATGCTTGCTTTCATCCATTCTTGTTTCCACTCCACCCCACAGTAAAACAGCATCGCTTTCCCCTGCTTCAGCGAGGAAGCGCCTGGAACACAGACAAAAGGCCCACATTCGCTCACACTCAGTTTCTAGCTGTCATGTGTGATGCACCGAAACCACAGCTCCCATGCCCCACAGACATATCCAATGTTTACCCCGGACGCTTCACATGCCCTGGTTCAGTCCATTGACCAGATCGACCCCGGCATACCACATCGTTCCAGTTCACTTTATTCCTTGCACGTCTCTCACCCTCATGTGTGTTCAGGCCCCGATCGCTCAAAATCTTTTTCACTCCGTCCTTCCACCTCCAATTTGGTCTGCCGCTTCTCCTTGTTCCCTTCGCCTCTTTGTCAATCGTTCCTTAATCATTCTCTCCACATGTCCAGACCATTTCAACACAGCCTCTTCTGCTGTCTCAACCATACTATTTTTATTTCCACATCTTTCTTACCCTTACATTACTTACTCGATCAAATCACCTCACACCACATTGTCCTCAAACATTAATTTCCAACGCATCCACCCTCCTTCCTACAACCCTATCTATAGCTCATGCCTGGCAGCTATATAACGTTGTTGGAAGTACTATTCCTTCAAACATACCCTCTTTTGCTCTCTGAGATAAACGTTCTCAACCTTAGCACATTCTTCGTCGCTCTCAGAATCTTCGCCCCCTTCCCCACCCTGTGACTCACATCAGCTTCCATGGTTCCATCAGTTGCAAAGTCCTCTCCCAGATATCTAAAACACTTCACTTCCTCCAATTTTTTTCCATTCAAACTTACATCCAATTAACTTGTCCCTCAACCCTACTGAACATAATAACCTTGCTCTTATTCACATTTACTTCCAAATTTCTACTTTCACACACTTTTCCAAATTCAGCCACCAACTTCTGCACTTTCTCACACGAATCAGCCTCTAGAGCTGGATTATCGGCGAAGAACAACTGACTCACTTCCCAAGCCCTCTCATCCACAACAGACCGCATACTTGGCCTTCTCTCCAAAACTCTTGCATTTACCTCCCTAACTGCCACATCCATAAACAAATTAAACAACACACCCCTGACGCAGATCGATATTCATTGTGAACCAGTCACTCTCCTCTCATCTTACTCGTACCCATGTCGTACATCATTGGTAAAAACTTTTCACTGCTTGTGGCAACTTGCCTCCCACACCATATACTTGTAAAACCTTCCACAAAGCATCACTATCAACCGTATCATGTGCCTTCTCCAGACCCATAAATGCTACACACAAATCCATTTGTTTTTCTAAGTATTTTTCACATACATTCTTCAAAGCAAACACCTGATCCACACATCCTCTATCACTTCAGAAACCACACTGCTCTTCCCCAATGTGATGCTCTGTACATGCCTTCACTCCCTCAACCAATACCATCCTGTATATTTCCCAGGAATACTTAACAAACTTTGTACAGTGGCACTATGCATGCATTCCCTCAATCCTTAGGCACTTTACCATATCCTTACCAACCAATCAACAACACAGTCACCCCCTTTTTTAATAAATTCCACTGCAATACCATCCAAACCTGCCGCCTTGCCAAATTTCATCTTCCAGAAAGCTTTCACTACCTCTTCTCTCTTCATCAAATCATTCTCCCTGACTCTCTCACTTCGTGCACCACCCCGACCAAAGCGCTCGATATCTCCTACTCTATCATCAAACACACTAAACAAACCTTCAAAATACTCACTCCATCTTCTCATTTCACCACTCTGTTATTACCTCCCCATTAGCCCCCCTTCACCGATGTTCCCATTTATTCTCTTGTCTTACGCACATTATTTAACTCTTTCCGAAACATCTTTTTAATTTCCCTAGAATTATATGATACTCTTTCACCCCATTCTCATTTGCCCTCTTTTTCACCTCTTGCACCTTTCTACCGACCTTTTGCCGCCATCTTTTATACATCTCCCAGTCATTTACTTCCCGGCAAATATCGTCCAAACGCTTCTCTTTTCTCTTTCACTAACAACCTTACTTCTACATCTCACCACTCACTACCCTTTCTAATCTGCCCACCTCCCACCTTTCTTATACCACATGCATCTTTTACGAAAGCCATCACTGCTTCCCTAAACACATCCCATTCCTCACCCACTCCCCTCACGTCATTTGCTCTCACTTTTTGCCATTCCACACTCAATCTCTGCTGATATTTCCTCACGCAAGTCTCCTTTCCAAACTCACTTACTCTCACCAATCTTTTCTCGCGAACATTCTCACTTCTTTTCTGAAAACCTCTACAAATCTTCACCTTCGCCTCTACAAGATTATGATCATACATCCCTCCAGCTCCCTACAGTTGCCTATCTCAGCACATTAACATTCAAAAGTCTCTTTTGCACGCCTGTCAATTAACACGTAGTCCAATAATGCCCTTTGACCATCTTTTCTACTCACCAGCCTTTTTTCAGCACACAAATCCACAAGCTCTTCACCATTTCCATTTACAACACTGAACACCCCATGTACACCAATTATACCCTCAACCAGCATATTACTCACCTTAGTATTTATATCTCCCATCACTATAACTGGGTCTCAAGAATCAAAGCTGCTAATACACTCACTCAGCTGCTCCCAAAACACTAGCCTCTCATGATCTTTCCTCCCATGACCTGGTGCATAGGCAGCAATAATCACCCATCTCTCTCCATCCACTTTCAGTTTTACCCACAACAATCTAGATTTTACTTTCCTACACTATCACATACTGCCACAACTCCTGCTTCAGGAGTATTGCTACTCCTTCCTTAGCTCTTGTCCTCTCACCAACCCCTAACTTTACTCCCAAGACTTCCCGAACCATTCTTCCCCAGACCACTAGGAAAAGGAAACACGAGAATCCTGAGCACTTTCATGTATACGTAACCAGAGGAAACTTGGAATGGTGTCAAGTGACAATGTACTTACTGAAAGGCGAGGCTTGGCACAAGGGTCTGTGTGACCCACCCTCAACCCTACCTTAGTTTTACAACTCCTGGATGACCTCACTCAGGTAAAACAGGAGACAAGGTTGATTTACGAAATGCGGCTTTTACTGAGAGCAGTTCAAAATACTTTTTATAATTTCTCTAACATGAATGGATCTAATTTGTACATGCCTTGACTGATATTCAATATATTATCATTATGGTGTTTGATTATGCTGGACTCTATTTTTTTCTTATACCTAACGTAACCTAATGCCAAGATATCATTCAGTGTAGGGAGAGGGATGAAGGAAATATATTTGAATCCAAGTCAAGGTCATGTTGAGGGTGGGTCACACAGATCCTTGGTGTCAATCTCGCCTCTAAGTAATAGCAGTCACTTGACCCAATTCCATGTTTCCTCCGGTTCTGTATAAATAACCTGTATTGCGTAAATTTTCTCTCTCTGTAACTAGTCGTCTGAAGATATGATGATACACGAGAGCGCTCAGGATTCTTGTTTATCCTTTTCCTAGTAGTGCTTTTGCTTTTACGAAGTGACATGTTGGTTGTGATTTTCTATATATACGTAAACTCACACACAAACACACACACACACACACACACACAAAGACGCCATTGGTAAACTTGTTTCCCTTTTGCGTCTCTTCCTCGAATATCAACTGACTGGTCTACGTCTTAATCTCGTTCTTGTATCTTCCCTGACGATGTGATCATTGCATGAAAGTGCACTTAGGAATTTATCGTGTTTCATTTTCCTCATGAGTATCAGCATATATATATATATATATATATATATATATATATATATATATATATATATATATATATATATATATATATATATATATATATATATATATATATCTAAATGGATACAAATGGATTTGTATGTAGCATTTATGGATCTGGAGAAGGCATATGATAGAGTTGATAGAGATGCTCTGTGGAAGGTATTAAGAATATATGGTGTGGGAGGCAAGTTGTTAGAAGCAGTGAAAAGTTTTTATCGAGGATGTAAGGCATGTGTACGTGTAGGAAGAGAGGAAAGTGATTGGTTCTCAGTGAATGTAGGTTTGCGGCAGGGGTGTGTGATGTCTCCATGGTTGTTTAATTTGTTTATGGATGGTGTTGTTAGGGAGGTGAATGCAAGAGTTTTGGAAAGAGGGGCAAGTATGAAGTCTGTTGGGGATGAGAGAGCTTGGGAAGTGAGTCAGTTGTTGTTCGCTGATGATACAGCGCTGGTGGCTGATTCATGTGAGAAACTGCAGAAGCTGGTGACTGAGTTTGGTAAAGTGTGTGAAAGAAGAAAGTTAAGAGTAAATGTGAATAAGAGCAAGGTTATTAGGTGCAGTAGGGTTGAGGGTCAAGTCAATTGGGAGGTGAGTTTGAATGGAGAAAAACTGGAGGAAGTTAAGTGTTTTAGATATCTGGGAGTGGATCTGGTAGCGGATGGAACCATGGAAGCGGAAGTGGATCATAGGGTGGGGGAGGGGGCGAAAATTCTGGGAGCCTTGAAGAATGTGTGGAAGTCGAGAACATTATCTCGGAAAGCAAAAATGGGTATGTTTGAAGGAATAGTGGTTCCAACAATGTTGTATGGTTGCGAGGCGTGGGCTATGGATAGAGTTGTGCGCAGGAGGATGGATGTGCTGGAAATGAGATGTTTGAGGACAATGTGTGGTGTGAGGTGGTTTGATCGAGTAAGTAACGTAAGGGTAAGAGAGATGTGTGGAAATAAAAAGAGCGTGGTTGAGAGAGCAGAAGAGGGTGTGTTGGAATGGTTCGGGCACATGGAGAGAATGAGTGAGGAAAGATTGACCAAGAGAATATATGTGTCGGAGGTGGAGGGAACGAGGAGAAGAGGGAGACCAAATTGGAGGTGGAAAGATGGAGTGAAAAAGATTTTGTGTGATCGGGGCCTGAACATGCAGGAGGGTGAAAGGAGGGCAAGGAATAGAGTGAATTGGAGCGATGTGGTATACCGGGGTTGACGTGCTGTCAGTGGATTGAATCAGGGCATGTGAAGCGTCTGGGGTAAACCATGGAAAGCTGTGTAGGTATGTATATTTGCGTGTGTGGACGTATGTATATACATGTGTATGGGGGGGGGGGGCCATTTCTTTCGTCTGTTTCCTTGCGCTACCTCGCAGACGCGGGAGACAGCGACAAAGCAAAAAAAAAAAAAAAAAAAAAAAATATATATATATATATATATATATATATATATATATATATATATATATATATATATATCCTTTCCAATATATATATATATATATATATATATATATATATATATATATATATATATATATATATATATATATATATATACATATATATATATATATATATATATATTGGAAAGGATCACAATTTTGCGCGTGATCAAGATATTCCTATGAGTCCACGGGGAAAATGAAACACGAAAATTTCCCAAGTGCACTTTCGTGTAATAATCACATCATCAGGGGAGACACAAGAGAAAAATATAACAGTCTGTTGATATAAATCGAAGAGACGAAGCTAGGACGCCATTTGGTAAACATGTTTACCAAATGGGGTCCTAGCTTCGTCTCTTCGATGTATATCAACTGACTGTTATATTTCTCTCTTGTGTCTCCCCTGATGATGTGATTATTACACGAAAGTGCACTTGGGAACTTTTCGTGTTTCATTTTCCCCGTGGACTCATGGGAATATATATATATATATATATACATGAACGCGCACCTCCATAGAACATACAAACCTCCAACACCCAGTATCGAACACGGGACCCTTGTGCAACAGGCAGGAGCGCTACCGCTAGGCTATAATCGCCTCTAATAGGGAAATGATTATTCGAATACTATGTACTCGAATACCCTTCGTCTCATGTTGGTGAGCAACAGGGTCTACAACGGTCATTTCCCATCAGACTCACACAGCCAGCAGATGGCATTTTACCGAACCTAACTGTACAACGCAAAGGTATATGAATACGAACAAAGTGCATATGAATGCGCACCTTCATAGAACATACAAACCTTCAACAGTCAGGATCGAACCCGGGACCCCTCTGCAACAGGTGGGAGCGCTACCTCTAGGCTATGAATGTTCCTAATAGGGAAATAACTATTCGAACGCTATGTACTCGAATACCCTTCGTCTCCCAGAACTTTTGCCCCTACCCCCACCCTGTGACTCACTTCCGCTTCCATGGTTCCATCCGCTGGAAAATCCACTCCCAGATATCTAAAACACTTTACTTCCTCCAGTTTTTCTCCAGTCAAACTAACGTCCCGGTTGACTTGTTCCTCAACCTTACTGTACCTAATAACCTTGCTCTTGCTCACATTTACTCTCAGCTTTCTTCTTTCACACACTTTACCCAACTCAGTCACCAGCTTCTGCAGTATCTTACCGAATCAGCCACCAGCGCTGTATCATCAGCGAACAACAACTGACTCACTTCTCGAGCTCGCTCATCCACAACAGACTGCATAGTTGCCCCTCTCTCCAAAACTCTTGCATATACCTCCCTAACAACCCTATCCATAAACAAATTAAACAACCATGGAGACATCACACACCCCTGCCGCAAACCAACATTTACTGAGAACCAATCACTTTCCTCTCTTCCTATTCGTACACATGCCTTACATCCTCGATAAAAAACGTTTCACTGCTTCTAACAACTTGCCTCCCACACCACATATTCTTAATACTTTCCACAGAGCATCTCTATCAACTCTATCATATGCCTTCTCCAGATCCATAAATGCTACATACAGATCCATTTGCTTTCTAAGTATTTCTCACAAACATTCTTCAAAGCAAACACCTGATCCACACATCCTCTACCACATCTGGAACCACACTGCTCTTGCCCAGTCTGATGCTCTGTACATGCCTTCACCCTCTCAATCAATACCCTTCCATATAATTTACCAGGAATACTCATCAAACTTATACCTCTTTAATTTGAGAACTCACTTTTATCCCCTTTGCGTTTGTGCAATGGCACTATGCATGCATTCCGCCAATTCTCAGGCACCTCTCCATGAGTCATAAACACATTGAATATCCTTACCAACCAGTCAACTGCACAGTCACCCCCTTTTTTAATAAATTCCACTGCAATACCATCCAAACCCGCTGCCTTGCCAGGATTCATCTTCCACAAAGCTTTTACTACCTTTTTTCTGTTTACCAAATCATTCTTCCTAACCCTCTCACTTCGCACACCACCGCGACCAAAACACCCTATATCTGCCGCTGTATCATCTAACACATTCAACAAACCTTCAAAATATTCACTCCATCGCCTCTCACATCACCACTACTTGTTCTCACCTCCCCATTAGCGCCCTTCACCAGTGTTCCCATTTGTTCTCTTGTCGTATGCACTTTATTTACCTCCTTCCAAAAATTTAATGATACTCTCTCACCCCAACTCTCATTTGCCATCTGTTTCACATCTTGTACCTTTCTCTTGACCTCTTGCCTCTTTTATACGTCTCCCAGGCATTTGCACTATTTCCCTGCAAAAATCGTCCAAATGCCTCTCTCTTCTCTTTCACTAATAATCTTACTCCTTCATCCCACCACTCACTACCCTTTCTAATCTGTCCCACCGCCCACGCTTCTTATGCCGCAAGCATCTTTTGCGCAAGCCATCACTGCTTCCCTAAGTACATCCCATTCCTACCCCCCCCCCCCGTTCCGTTCTTTTCTCTCACCTTTTTCCATTCTGCACTCAGTCTCTCCTGATACTTCCTCACACAAGTCTCCTTCCCAAGCTCACTTACTCTCACCACTCTCTTCACCCCAACATTCTCTCTTCTTTTCTGAAAACCTCTACAAATCTTCACCTTCGCCTCCACAAGAAAATGATCAGACATCCCTCCAGTTGCACCTCTCAGCACATTGACATCCAAAAGTCCTTCTTTCGCCCACTTATCAATTAACACGTAATCCAATAACGCTTATGTATATCTCTCTTTTTAAACCAGGTATTCCCAGTCACCGGTCCTTTTTCAGCATATAAATCTAGAAGCTCTTCACCATTTCCATTTACAACACTGAACACCCCATGTACACCAATTATTCCCTCAACTGCCACATTACTCACCTTTGCATTCAAATCACCCATCACTATAACCCGGTCTCGTGCATCAAAACTACTAACACACTCACTCAGCTGCTTCCAAAACACTTGCCTCTCATGATCTATCTTCTCATGCCCAGGTGCATAGGCACCAATAATCACCCATCTCTCTTCATCCACTTTCAGTTTTACCCATATCAATCTAGAATTTACTTTCTTATACTCTGTCACATACTCCCACCACTCCTGTTTCAGTAGTTCTACTCCTTCCCAAAACATTCCCAAACCACTCTTCCTCTTTACCCTTGAGCTTCGTTTCACTCAGAGCCAAAACATCCAGGTTTCTTTCCTCACACATACTACCTATCTCTCATTTTTTTCTCATCTTGGTTACATCCACATACATTTAGACACCCTAATCTGAGCCTTCGAGGAGGATGAGCATTCCCCCCGTGGACTCCTGTTTCCCCTCTTAGAAAGTTGAAATACAAGGAGGGGAGGATTTCCAGCCCCCCGCTCCCGTCCCCTTTAGTCACCTTCTACGACACGTAGGTGAGTAATGTGGCAGTTAAGGGCATAATTGGTGTAGATGGGGTATTCAATGTTGTGAATGGAAATGGTGAAGAGCTTGTGGATTTGTGTGCTGAAAGAAGACAGATAATTGGGGATACCTGGTTTAAAAAGAGAGATATACATAACTATACGTATGTGAGTAGGAGAGTTGGTCAATGGGCATTATTAGATTACTTGGTAATTGATAGGCGTGTAAAAAGAGAGACCTTTGGATGTTAATATGCTGAGAGGGGCAGCTGGAGGGAAGTCTGATCATTATCTTGTGGAAGCGAGGGTGAAGATCTGTAGAGGGTTTCAAAAACAAAGAGAGAATGTTGAGGCGAAGAGAGTGGTGAGAGTAAGTGAGCTTGGAAAACAGACTTGTGCAAGGATATACCAGGAGAGATTGACTGTAGAATGGCAAAAAGTGAGAGGAAATAACGTGAAGGGACTGGGTGAGAACTGGGATGTGTTAAGGGAAGCAGTGATGGCATGCGCAAAAGATTCATGTGGCGTGAGATAAGTGGGAGATGGGCAGATTAGAAAGGGTAGTGAGTGGTAGGCTGAAGAAGTAAGGTTGTTATTCAAAGAGAAACGATAGGTGTTTGGACGATACTTGCAAGGAAAGAGTGTAAATGACTGGGAGATGTATACAAGAAAGCGGCAGGAGGTCAAGAGAAAGGTGCAAGAGGTGAAAAAGAGGGCAAATGAGAGTTAGGGTGTGAGAGTGTCATTAAACTTTAGGGAGAATAAAATGTTTTGGAAGGAGGAAAATAACGTGCGATAGAGAAGCGAACAAATGAAAACATCGGTGAAGGGGGAAAGTGGGGAAGTAATAACAGGTAGTGATGAAGTGAGGAGTTGGAGAGAGTATTTTGAAGGTTTGTTGAATGTGTTTGATGAGGGTGGCAGATATAAGGTGTTTTTGGTCGGGGTAGTGTGTGAAGTGAGAGGGTCAGGGAGAATGTTGGGTAAAAGAGAAGAGGCAGTGAAAACTTTGCGGAAGATGAAATCCGGCATGGCGGCGGATTTGGATGGTATTGCAGTAGAATTTATTGAAAAAAGGGGTGATTGTGTTGTTGATTGGTTGGTGAGGGTATTCATGTTATGCATGGATCATGATGAAGTACCTGGGGATTGGCGAAAAGCATGCATAGTGCCATTGTACGAAGGCAATGGGGATAAAAGTGAGTTTTCCACCTACAGAGGCATACGTTTGTTGAGTGTTCTTGGGAAATTATATGGGAGGGTATTGACTGAGAGGGTTAGGTCATGTACAGAGCATCAGATTGGGGAGAGCAGCGTGGCTTCCGAAGTGGTAGAGGGTGTGTGGATCAAGTGTTTGCTTTAAGAAATGTGTGTGAGTAATACTCAGAAATACATGTGGATATCTGTGTAGCATTTATGGATCTGGAAAGGGCATATGATAGCGTTTATAGAGATGCTTTGTAGAAAGTTTTAAGAGTATATGATGTGCGAGGTAAGTTGTTAGAAGCAGGGAAAAGTTTTTACAACGGATGTAAGTCATGTATGCGAGTAGGAAGAGAGGAGAATGATTGGTTCCCAGTGAATATCAGTCTGCGGTAGGGGTGTGTGATGTCTCCATGATTGTTTAGTTTGTTTATGGATTGTGTGTTTAGGGAGGTAAATACAAGAGTTTTGGAGATAGGGGCGAGTATGCAGTCTGTTGTGGATGAGAGGGCCCACAACAGATCGCATACTTGCCCCCTCCTCAAAACTCTTGCAGTCACCTCCCTAACAACCCCATCCATAAACAAATTAAACAACCATGGAGACATCATGCACCCCTGCGGCAAACAGACTTTCACTGGGAACCAATAACTTTCCTCTCTTCCTACTCGTACACATGCCTTACATCCTCGATAAAAACTTTTTACTGTTTCTAGCAACTTGCCTTCCGCACCATATACTCTTAATACCTTCCACAGAGCATCTCTATCAACTCTATCATATACCTTCTCCAGATTCATAAATGTTACATACAAATCCATCCGTTTTTGTAAGTATTTCTCACATGCATTCTTCATAGCAAACACCTGATCCACACATCCTCTACCACTTCTGAAACCACACTGCTCTTCCCCAATCTGATGCTCTGTATATGCCTTGACCCTCTCAATCAATACCCTCCCATATAATTTTCCAGGAATACTCAACAAACTTATACCTCTGTAATTTGAACATTCACCTTCGTCCTCTTTGCCTTTGTACAGTGGCACTATGCATACATTCCGCCAATCCTCAGGCACTTCGCCATGAACAATACATACATTGAATATCCTTACCAACCAGTCAACAACACAGTCACCCCTCCTTTTTAATAGATTCCACAGCAATACCATCGAAACCCGCTGCCTTACCTCGCTTTCATTTTCCGCAAAGCTTTCACTACCTCTTCTCTGTTTACCAAAACATTCTCCCTGACCCTCTCACTTCGCACACCACCTCGACCAAAACACCCTATATCTGCCACTCTATCATCAAATACATTAACAAACCTTCAAAATACTCACTCCATCTCCCTCTAACTTCACCATTACTTGTTATTATCTCCCCATTTGCCCCTTCACCGATGTTCCCATTTGTTCTCTTGTCTTACGCACATTATTTACCTCCTTCTAAAACATTTTTTTATTCTCTCTAAAATTTGATGATACTCTCTCACCCCAACTGTCATTTGCCCTCTTTTTCACCTCTTGCACTTTTCTCTTGACCTCCTGCCTCTTTCTTTTATACATCTCCCAATCATTTGCACTATATCCTTGCAAAAATCGTCCAAATGCCTCTCTCTTTTTCGCTAATAATCTTACTTCTTCATCCCACCATCCTACCCTTTCTAATCTGCCCACCTCCCACGCTTCTCATGCCACAGGCATCTTTTGTGCAAGCCATCACTGCTTCCCTAAATACATCCCATTCCTACCCCACTCCCCTTGCGTCCTTTGCTCTCACCATTTCCATTCTGCACTCAATCTCTCCTGGTACTTCCTCACACAAGTCTCCTTTCCAAGCTCACTTACTCTGTGTGTGTGTGTGTGTGTGTGTGTGTGTGTGTGTGTGTGTGTGTGTGTATGTGTGTGTGTGTGTGTGTGTGTGTGTGTGTGTGTGTGTGTGCGTGTGTGTATGTTTGTTTGTTTGTGTCTGTTTGTGTGTGTGTGTTTGTGTGTGTGTGTGTGTGTATGTGTGTGTGTGTGTGTGTGTGTGTGTGTGTGTGTGTGTGTGTGTGTGTGTGTGTGTGTGTGTATAAAGTATTCATGTTCTTGTCTAGTATTACAAGACAGTTTGGTCGAGTACGTTGATCTGGACTATGTGTGATATTCATGTTTTCGTGATTATACAGACGTACAAGGACAGCAGATATGCTAAGTATACGAACACCAACTCTTACACAACCAGTTTTCAAAATAAATTCATAGGATTTTTGGGTGTGCGATTCACTGAGCGATACTTGACACAGAATTATAGATGAGAAGTATTTCAAAAACATTTCTGAACAGTTTGATACGGATCTTACTGATGCTGATTAATACCCAGTGTCTTGTGCAGTTGTGTCCTTACCTCAGGAATGGACAGACATGCGAATTCTTCTCTCATTTCCTTTCCTTGATACCATAGGTAACCCCATGGGTACGTCGATACGACCCATGTGTAACACAGCCTGGCCTTTGATTTGACCAAGTAGGTATCGTCGAGCTCAGGAGGCCAACATTTGCATGATGGGGGAAAAAACTGGTTTAGCTTCATAAATGGATTCTAGTGGAAAGAAATTGTTAATCAGTTTATGGACTGAAGAAACTGATGGACTGTTCCTGCAACTGCACATACCTTCACATTGATCGAATAGCGAGCCTTGCGATACTTAAAGTTGATTATGACAACGATGGACATAAGAGACCCAGAAAGTAAGACCATTTGTACGGACCCACAGACTAAGACACCACCCTGTTAGACCACCCAACGAACCTAGAAACTCGGACCACACCAGTCAACAGCGAGACACGGAAAATGTGATGATCTAGCGGATCGACAGACTAAGGCTATGCTGCCGTAACACATTTCTTATCAAACTAGAAATGGAAAAATATTAGATTGACGTCGCCATCAGCGTTTGCATCGAGAGTGGAAACTGTCAGACACGTTATGACTCAGGTGCTCGACCTTCCAGAGACCCATTGCTCTACCAGGCTGTCTACCATCGCAGAGAGAACGTCAGGCGACACAACAAACTGCTTACCTAACCATTACAGTGGTAGGTCCTCACGCCTCTCTGTTCTGGATGTTATGATAGAGAACTAAAGTCAAAATGCCTCGTGATGCAGGTTAAACCCCTCCCTTAAAACCTCACCCCCACCGTACCTATACATAAAACCCCTTCTCCTACAACCACATCAGTGACCCCCAACATTCACAATAACCCCCTCTCCCCAACCCCGGCCTGCCCCAGGGACCTGGTAACACCACCTACGCCCTCACGCTACCGCTCCCATAATACCAGAGATAAGACTTAATTGGAGTAAGGTTGGCCGTAGGTGTGGGGCTGCGCTCATCAGGAACTGCAGTCAAGCCGCTCTTCACTCCTCCACGGCCACATTCCTCTCCAAGATAACCTTCATTTTATGTGGCGATAATTACTAGTGACCACTCATATATTTCCACTGATGTGTGCTAACTCACACTGCTCATTTATTACCATATTTTACCTCATCTTTGGATAACTTATTCTTCTTTCAACTAACGACGAACAATAGTCTGTTATTTCCTTTCGTTTTCTTTTCATAAGACTCTTTCAGAAGAAGGGATTTGGTCACACTAATTATTTCATGTTTGCACAAATAGCTTGTAATGTACGTCTCATCATTTGAGATTTTCTTGAGTTAATCAACATGACTCAGATATCTGAAACATATTATGATGTCTTATAGGGTCGCCCATATTAACTCTCGGTTCTACATGTAGAGCGCACGTCGTACATGATGAAGGTAGTGACATTTTTCGTAGCATTAGAAAATCATCAGTATTCCAAAAATCAAGGGACAACAGGATTGACCGAGACGAGTAAGATAATTAGTTATCATTTAATCTAATGATGATGATGATGATGATATGAGTGAATGCGCCACGTTACGAAGTAATGTGAGAAATAGAACATATGGAATACCCAATGGATTTACATGTTGCCCAAGTGGAATGTAACCAGAGACTTGCAACATACTTGATCACCAGCCCTTGTGGGCATCTCGTTCTCTTCAGGGTTGGAGGCAAAGTGTGATTTGTATAATAGACCGTCCTGCCACACTAGCCTGTCACCAGCAAGTTAACAGGAACTTAATTAGACCCAAAAAAGTAAATGATGATATGTTGCCGAGTGGCATTTTTAGCACGGTATTTCGTGTGATCCAGGTAGCTGCCTTCATGATGCTTTGCTTTACCAGTCGAATGTTATATGAAATCTGCTGTTGCAAAAGCGATGACTTACAGTGACCTGTCTTAGATATCTGTATCCTTGTCTTCGAAGGGATTTCATGCCCACACGACCTCAGGCAGTGTCCATGAATCATGTAAGGTGAAGGCTTTCAGAAACCAGGCATTGTGAAGATGTATGATTTTATATCAGAGAGAAGGTCCTGCAGGAAGTGAGTACAGCACCGCTCAGTACACCTCGGCCAAGACGCTGGCGACTCTTGGCAAAAACGAATCATGAGCAGTTTCTCATACTTCCCTCCACCTTATTGACCAGAAAAAATACCTGTATACATATACTGAAACAAAGAAAGATGTGGGATTTGCCTCTTTCAGGATGATTACATTATCATGAATCATCATGATTTGCCAACACATAATGTGTCAACAACGGGTAATTTCGTAATCATCTATTAGTCTGTAGCGATGTACTTGACTGGGCGTTCACGGCCAAGGAATATGACGTGTCGAGCATTCTTCACTAGTGTATGTGTGAGTTTATATTTAGTTCAAAGTTCTTTATTTTAAGACGAAATGAAAATTAAGACAATGACTTGTTCACTGATTGTATGACGACATAGCAGTATATATATATATATATATATATATATATATATATATATATATATATATATATATATATATATATATATATATATATATGTATTAAGGTATTAAGAATATATGGTGTGGGAGGAAAGTTGTTAGAAGCAGTGAAAAGTTTTTATCGAGGATGTAAGGCATGTGTACGTGTAGGAAGAGAGGAAAGTGATTGGTTCTCAGTGAATGTAGGTTTGCGGCAGGGGTGTGTGATGTCTCCATGGTTGTTTAATTTGTTTATGGATGGGGTTGTTAGGGAGGTAAATGCAAGAGTTTTGGAAAGAGGGGCAAGTATGAAGTCTGTTGGGGATGAGAGAGCTTGGGAGGTGAGTCAGTTGTTGTTCGCTGATGATACAGCGCTGGTGGCTGATTCATGTGAGAAACTGCAGAAGCTGGTGACTGAGTTTGGTAAAGTGTGTGGAAGAAGAAAGTTAAGAGTAAATGTGAATAAGAGCAAGGTTATTAGGTACAGTAGGGTTGAGGGTCAAGTCAATTGGGAGGTGAGTTTGAATGGAGAAAAACTGGAGGAAGTGAAGTGTTTTAGATATCTGGGGGTGGATCTGGCAGCGGATGGAACCATGGAAGCGGAAGTGGATCATAGGGTCGGGGAGGGGGCGAAAATTCTGGGGGCCTTGAAGAATGTGTGGAAGTCGAGAACATTATCTCGGAAAGCAAAAATGGGTATGTTTGAAGGAATAGTGGTTCCAACAATGTTGTATGGTTGCGAGGCGTGGGCTATGGATAGAGTTGTGCGCAGGAGGATGGATGTGCTGGAAATGAGATGTTTGAGGACAATGTGTGGTGTGAGGTGGTTTGATCGAGTGAGTAACGTAAGGGTAAGAGAGATGTGTGGAAATAAAAAGAGCGTGGTTGAGAGAGCAGAAGAGGGTGTTTTGAAGTGGTTTGGGCACATGGAGAGGATGAGTGAGGAAAGATTGACCAAGAGGATATATGTGTCGGAGGTGGAGGGAACGAGGAGAAGAGGGAGACCAAATTGGAGGTGGAAAGATGGAGTGAAAAAGATTTTGTGTGATCGGGGCCTGAACATGCAGGAGGGTGAAAGGAGGGCAAGGAATAGAGTGAATTGGATCGATGTGGTATACCGGGGTTGACGTGCTGTCAGTGGATTGAAGCAGGGCATGTGAAGCGTCTGGGGTAAACCATGGAAAGCTGTGCAGGTATGTATATTTGCGTGTGTGGACGTATGTATATACATGTGTATAGGGGTGGGTTGGGCCATTTCTTTCGTCTGTTTTTCCTTGCGCTACCTCGCAAACGCGGGAGACAGCGACAAAGAATAAAAAAAAAAAAATATATATATATCACAGTCATTTTCTGGTATTTCGTTCGTATCATGAGAGATTGTACATCAAACTACACATATCGTACATCGTTACAATGTATACAAAAGACTGCACATAGTACACTGTTCATAGTTCTGACGATTCCCTTTATAACTACCACATCTTCCGGTACTGTTGACAGATCTGGAGATAACTAAAACATATGAAACTCGAAGTCCACTGGTTGCAATCCTTACTTCCTGAGTTCGAGATTGACTGCGAAGGTTTTGCCTTTAGTTAGCATCTGCTCTCTGGGAAACCTACCTGGGTAAGGCTGGGTAGGTCCAGTGGAGGCGGTGATGAGTGAAGTGACGAGTTTTTTGCCTTTGGGTAAGGTAGTGATTACTGTATGATTTTAATGTTCTCGTTACACCAGTGGGGTGTAGGTTTAGGCCGGGGTTATGTTCTTTTATGTAAATGCCTTTCATAGACTGCAGCTGTTAATATCTTTGCAGTGCCTGAGAATTTGTGTATCTGTTCCCTTGTTAACGATGGTTTATGAGTATTTCCCCCTGGGTGTTTTCATTGCAACTTGATGGAAATGAAGTGACAAGCGTCGGGATGAGCTTATAGTGTACTCGTTGTAATACACAGGATTTTAATGTGTACATCCTTCCTTATTACCAGTGAACTGATGAATTACAATGGTAGTTTTAAATAGCTTGGTTAAGTTGTCCTTCAGTGGGTGGCTGGTGACTTCGAGAATCTTATAGTTTGCTGTGATGTTTGATTTTTCTGGGTGGTGATGGCCATCTGGGTAGTGGTGTTGATTTACTGTTTAGCATTTTCAACGCAGTCTACTGATGTGCCAATCGTCTGTGAACATAATCATGGATGTTTTAAGGGTTAAGTTATCACCATGTGAAGAACACTTGTGGGGACAACTTTAGCTCTTGTGGAACACTTTTTTTGGGCATTTTCCGACTCTGGCTACGTATTCTTTAAGCGAATTTCAACTTCCTCATATGAAAATAGTTCTGAGTCCGTCTCTAAGGTTTCCATCCTCCACATGCTTGATGATCAGTGCGCTTTATGAGCGTTTTATATTGGAGAGGATAGTAGCAGAGGCGGCCAGAGGTTAGAGGCGGGCAGTCAACTTACCCATCTCTCTCCTGCAAAAAGATCCATCACTTCTAAGTGATTATCAAGTACACTTGTCGGACATGATCATGTTATCAACCAGAGAGAGAGAGAGAGAGAGAGAGAGAGAGAGAGAGAGAGAGAGAGAGAGAGAGAGAGAGAGAGAGAGAGAGAGAAGGCTGTTGGTCACTTTTGAATTTCTTAATCCCTCAGGTATCTGGACGCTGCGTTGTAATGACTTTTTTTTTAAGGTTTTGCACATCTCACACTCATACTTTTTTTTTTGTTTTAAGTTCGGACAATTTCCTTATCCGGTTGCTTAAAAATGATGACAACAACAGTTCATATCCCTCTGTCGTTGAATCCTCCGTCCGCTGCTGAACACTACACAGTGGTTGATCCAACACTTGAAACGAAAGGTAATATTTCGTGTTGAGAGTGAACTCTATGTGGATCCAGTGACCTTAGGAACTTCTTTCTGTGTATCAATTCCGTATCAGTCGGGGTTCTTTATGCTTGCGATTTAATCATAATGAAGTAAATCTACGTTTTAAGTGCTCTGAGAGATAGTTTATCTAATGTTTCTGAGCCAAATTAGTGATGACAGGTACTGTTGACTGAGGGAGAGGGGGCATTCTGAAGAGATGGAGTGGTGACAGAAGTGATGTCGTTAGAGGATGGTGGTTATGATTAAATGAATGTAGAAGTAACAGTGGGTGAAGCGGTAGCGAGAGAAACGATAATGATAGAGGCGCTGAGAAGAGAAATGATGGTATCAAAGATCGGTGATTAAAAGCAGTATCAGGGATGACAGAAGTGATGGTGATAGAAGTAATAGTGATGAAAGCAGTGGTAATGGGAAAATTAGTCATTGAATAACAAATTGATAAAAAAAGCAGTTTTAAGAGAATCAGTGACAACAGTGTAATAGAAACAGAGTCAGTGGAAACAGAGATGACTGAACCAATTTTGGCAGAATAAAAGAGTGGCAGAAATTATTATGAGAGAGGTGAGGGAACCAGTGATGACACAAGATGAATTTTCTATGTTAATATAACCGCAAGATCAGCTCCCTTATTGTGCACTTCTACCCATCCTGTGGGCGGTGGGCAGGAAAAATGGTGGTGGTGACGTAAGCAGTGGTGGAAGCGCTATTGACTGAGGCTGTGGTGAGGGGAATCTGTGGTGACAGAAGCAGTGATGGTAGAGACAGTGATGACTGAAGCTTTGGTAGCAGAAGCAGTAATGGCAGAAGCAACAGGAGGTGACAGATGCAGTCGTGACAAAGGCGGCAGTAGCTAGTGACAGAAACAGTGATGACAGAAATACTGATGACAGGGTCAGTGATGACAGAAGCAGTAGCAAGTGACAGTAGCAGTAATGATGGAAACAGTAACTAGAGACAAGCAGTACTAACAGGTCTTCCTACTGCAGTAACACATTGTATACCTACACTACATCTTCATCAGCCCAGTCCTCCCTCTCCCCCCTTCCCCCACGTCTGATGACGGTCTTGTCCGTGTGTGTGTGTGTGTGTGTGTGTGTGTGTGTGTGTGGGAGTCAGCTGAACATATCAGGAACATGTCAGCATTATCAGCACATGCCACGGGCCGCTGACAATAGTCACAGTGAATTCCGGCCGACGACCCACTTGACATAGCTGGCTCCCACCTGTACCCTGGGTTGCATCAGCACCCACACTCGCGAGGGACGGCAGCAGACGATAATGTGGGCAGCCGGCCACTTGTGGGGTAAAGGTGTGGCTCAAGTGTGGGGGGTAGGGCTAGGTGACGAGAGCATGACACTGAAGTTATATGTCTCCACATGATTTTAATACCTCATCATCATCATGGGAAGTGACTTTGACGGAATTAATGAAATTGGTGGCAATGGTCTTTGAGATGACTGGGTAATAAATACACTACGAGTCAGTCTGTTGTGTGTACTGACGGGCTGACGTTGCTGACACACCGCAGTCAGGGAGGAGGAGGAGGAGGATACTAGTTGTAGTTCTGGTTGTGGTATTGTTAGTGGTGGCTGTGGTGGTGGTGGCTGTGGTGGTGGTGGTGGTGGTGGTGGTGGTGGCTGTGGTGGTGGTGGTGGCTGTGGTGGTGGTGGTGGTGGTGGTGGTGGCTGTGGTGGTGGTGGTGGCTGTGGTGGTGGTGGTGGTGGTGGTGGTGGCTGTGGTGGTGGTGGCTGTGGTGGTGGTGGTGGCTGTGGTGGTGGTGGTGGTGGTGGTGGCTGTGGTGGTGGCTGTGGTGGCTGTGATGGTGGTGGCTGTGGTGGTGGTGGTGGCTGTGGTGGTGGTGGTGGTGGCTGTGGTGGTGGTGGTGGTGGTGGTGGCTGTGGTGTTGGTGTTGGTGGTGGTGGTGGTGGTGGCGGCTGTGGTGTTGGTGGTGATTGTGGTAGTACTGGTAGTAGATCTGCCTATGCTTATGGTGTTGTTGTTGTTGTTGGTGGTGTTGGTACTGGTGGATGTTCTATCTGTGATGACGGTGGTGGTACTGGTAGTTCTGGTTGTGGTGATGATGATGGTACTCGTACTAATGGCTGTTCTGGCTGTGGTGGTAGTGGTACTGGTGGTTGTTTTGGTTGTGGTGGTGGTGATAGTGATGGTGGTACTGGTGGTTGTTCTGGTTGTGGTTGTGGCTGTGGTGGTGGTATAGCGTTTGTGATACTGGTAGTGGTCTAGGCTGTGGGGATGGTAATGGTGGTGATGTTGGTGTTGACACTGGTGATAGTGTTGTCAGCAATGTTGGCGGTGATGGTAGTGGTGGTGGAACAGATAATGGTTGTGATGGTGGTGGTGGTAGTGGTAGTTGTGTTTGTTGTGATGACAATGATGTGGTGGTAGTGTTAGGGGTTATGTAGCACTGAAGGTAGTGATGAAGAAAACTGGTGGTGGTGGTGGTGAAATATAAACACCTCACCGTACTTTGGATATGGTGTCTGTTGCCTTGAGAATAAAGTTTGAATATTGACAACTGAATACAACGAATGGGGAGAAGAGAAAGAAACACAAGGGGAATATAGGAGGGCGAAGAAGAAAGTCAATGAAGAAAAATGACAGAGTGGGAAAAGAAGAAAAACAGAACGGATAAGCTAACAAGAGTGAGGTAGAAAAGAGGGCCAAATGGAACAGGAGGAGGAGGAGGAGGAGGAGGAGGAGGAGGAGGAAGAGGAGGTGGGGTAGGATGAGGAAGGCTGGCGAGACGCTGCTGCAGGAGCAACAGCAACACCTACACCCACACTAACGTCTACACCACCAACACCGTCGACACTGGTGCTAATACCACCACGACCACAACCACTACTACCACCATCACCCTCCCCCACCACCATTACTACCGCCACTGCCACTTCCACCACCACCACCACCACTCCCACCACCACCACCACCACTACCACCGCCACTACCACCACCACCACTACCACCGCCACTATCACTCCCACCACCACCACCACCACCACCACCACCACTACCACTACCACCGCCACTATCACTCCCACCACCACCACCACCACCACCACTACCATCGCCACTATCACTCCCACCACCACCACCACCACCACCACTACCATCGCCACTATCACTCCCACCACCACCACCACCACCACCACTACCATCGCCACTATCACTCCCACCACCACCACCACCACCACCACTACCATCGCCGCCACCGCTTCTACCACCACCACCACCACTACCACCGCCGCAACCGCTTCCACCACCACCACCACCACCACCACCACCATTAGCAGCACCACAACCACCACCACTACTTACACCGGTTCTCACTTCCCCAACACAACATCACCATAACCAGCCACAGCAGTGCCTCTACCTCCATTACAGCTACCACCAGCTACGCCTGTGCCACCCACCTACATCATCAGAGTCACCACCTGCACCATCAACAACCAACAAACAACCGTAATAACTTGAGCCATTAACACTACCATCGTCTGCACCATCACCTACGTCTAGAACATTGTGTAAGGCATCCGTATCACTAATGCTCCCCTCACCACCACCATCACCACCACCACCATCACCAGCACCACCATCACCATCACCATCACCACCATCACCACCATCACCACCACCACCATCACCACCACCACCATCACCACCACCACCACCACCACCATCACCACCATCACCACCACCACCACCATCACCACCACCACCACCATCACCATCACCACCATCACCACCACCACCATCACCATCACCATCACCACCGTCACCACCATCACCATCACCACCATCACCACCATCACCACCACCACCATCACCATCACCACCATCACCACCATCACCACCACCACCATCACCACCATCACCACCACCACCATCACCACCACCACCATCACCACCACCACCATCACCATCACCATCACCACCATCACCACCATCACCATCACCACCATCACCATCACCATCACCACCGTCACCACCATCACCACCACCACCATCACCACCACCACCATCACCACCACCACCACCACCACCATCACCACCACCACCACCACCATCACCACCACCACCATCACCACCACCACCACCACCACCATCACCACCATCACCACCACCACCATCACCACCATCACCACCACCACCATCACCACCATCACCATCACCACCATCACCACCATCACCACCATCACCACCACCACCATGACCACCACCACCATCACCACCATCACCACCACCACCATCACCACCATCACCACCATCACCACCACCACCATCACCACCATCACCACCATCACCACCATCACCACCACCACCATCACCACCATCACCGCTATCAACATCGACACCATCAACACAGTCACCACCAGCACTACTACCACCACCACCTGCATCATTCCCATCTGCAACACAATCACCACTACCTCGTACACAACCGCCATCACATATACCACCTTCACCATCAAACATCTCACCACTGACAACAACACTACCCATGCAGTCACCACTGACAACCACACTATCATCACCATCATGATAGCCAGTAGCACCTAATCACACGCCTCACCTCCATCTTCACCATCAACGCCACCTCTTACAACATCATCATCATCATGTACACCACTATCAACACCTACACCATCACCATCACCACTATCATCACCAACACAGATATCGCCACCACTGCCATACAACCGACACCATCAATAACACCAGTTGCACCACGATCCCTACATACCCCAGCACCACTCTCCACCACCCTAGTCACACTATCACCATCAACACCACCACCAATATCACCATCATCAGGAGGTAACAGCAGCACCAAGATTTACCCCACCCACACCACCAGTACCACCACATCTGAAACCCTCAACACCACCATATCGTGTACACCTACAGTTACCAGTAGAGGAAGCTGAGGACAGTAATGACGACGAATGAGTTGATGTTTCTGATGATAATGATCATAATGACGTAAGTGAAGATGAAGATTACCCATTCTTAAAGTCTCCTCCTAAGGAACACTCCCGTCCCAAATGTCTACGACGCCAGAGTCAGTAACCTCTGCCTTGCTGGGACGACGACAATACGACCCTTGAGCAAGACCTTAGGACCCTTAGGTATCATGATGAGCAAGCCTTTGACCTGACGCTTTGAGGGTCGTACCCTCGTGCATCATGGTCGTGCCTTCGTGCTCAAGGGTTGTGCCGTCATACCCAAGAGGTTAAGGTAGAAGATGTACCGTCTACGTTAAGCAAATCAGTTTCCTTTTTTTTTTCGCTTCTTCGTCCCAAGACGGCCGAGGAGAGCATAGGACACCTGAAGGTGTTAAGCATTGTTAGGTTAGTGGATGCTGCATGACGTTGACGGTATTAATGACTCTGGCAGTTGACAGATCTTAAGCCCACCCGACGATCACAGAGAGGATGACTCTGCATGGACAGTCAAACCACTTCCCTAGTAACGCGGGTCATCATTACGGCCTCTCTGAGCCAATTTCTTTTCTTCTTCCGTTATAAGAAGAGTTCATAATGTTCATAAAGCATGACGTACAATATACACAACATATGTCTCCTAAATCAGTGTAGTATTATATTTTTCAGAGATCTTTTAGAACAGTGATGATCTCATGGTGTTGACTTGCTTCATGTAACTTCTTCGTTCGACTACCAATCCTGTGAGAACATTTGGGTGTTCGTTGGGGTTGTATATCCCAAAGCATTAACATATTCACATTACTATGCAACCTAAGGCGGTAATTTCACTCGTGTCCAGCCACTAATTACACCATGTACTCTCGAGTTTTTTTTGGGGGGGGCAGGTAGACTCCAGAGTTTATGCTTAGATAAAAGCCCTTCCAGAATAGTACTTTTCATCTTCCACTTGCTACGCCAATAAATTGATACCAGACGAGGGATGTGTGGTTACTGCCTTCTGTCCATCTTCAGCCCAAGTCCCTCACATCACTCACTCAATACATCGTCACGCCCAGACCCACACACCCAATTATATTTTCCGTGTTTTTGCCGCGGTTTCAGTCCAGGACCCACCAAACGTTTGTTATGACCAATTTTGCATTCCCAGCCGTGTGCGGTGTGCTGTAAGGTTACACTACGGGCGCCTGGAAAGACGTTAACACATGCTGTGACCCACGCTCACAAGATGAATAGATTTATAATGTATGTTGGGGAGGTGGGTTCAGTTTTTCACCCACTCATATATATATGTATATATATATATATATATATATATATATATATATATATATATATATATATATATATATATATATATATATATATTGTGTGTGTGTGTGGGTGTAGTGAACAAGTGTATGAGCTTAATCCACATGCTGGAACACCATAATTTTCAGAAACTTACTTTATATCTTATTTCCGTATTTCCACTGTAGGTAGTTTCCAAAGGCAGGTTGAGGGGGAGATTAAGCTTAAAATGGTAATGAAACACACAGTGGACATGACAGGTGTCAGAGGCCTCCTGACCTCAACTAAACAGACATCGCACCTTCCGTAGACTTCCTTGATCCGCTCCTCAATGTCGAGCGTCGCCGAGGCTGACAGCTCCGTCGCTTGGACAAAGTGCATTTTTTACAAGAAAATCATATAATTTAAGGTTGTCACGTCTTTACTAGAGTTTGTGGAAGGTAATCTACCATGATGTTGATATATCTTTGACCGAGTATCATTAGAATAGAAAATGATTTACTGTATCGAGATGGCTACAGTGTTGATGTGACTTACAGTGAATACATTTCAGAGGGAGTGTCATATAGTTTTATCACTTGAATGAATATATTCGAGAAACCAGTGTTTGTGATTCGATATACCAATGTTATATCCTGCTAAGCTGATCACGAAATATAGAAATGTTTACTGAATATATATATATATATATATATATGTGTGTGGGTGTGTGTGTTTGCGTGTGTGGACGTGTGTGTGTGTGCATGTGTGTGGGTGTGGGTTGGGCCATTTCTTTCGTCCGTTTCCTTGCGCTACCTCGCAGGCGCGGGAGACAGCAACAAAGCAAAATAAAATATAATATATATTTATATATATATATGGCAAATATGGCAAATAGTATGAAAGAAAGAAAAAGATATATGTATATATATATATATATATATATATATATATATATATATATATATATATATATATATATATATATATATATATATTATCCCTGGGGATAGGGGAGAATGAATACTTCCCACGTATTCCCTGCGTGTCGTAGAAGGCAACTAAAAGGGGAGGGAGCGGGGGGCTGGAAATCCTCCCCTCTCATTTTTTTTTTTTTTTTTTCTATTTTCCAAAAGAAGGAACAGAGAAGGGGCCAGGTGAGGATATTCCCTCAAAGGCCCAGTTCTCTGTTCTTAACGCTACCTCGCTAACGCGGGAAATGGCGAATAGTTTGAAAGAAAGAAAAAAAAAAAAAAATATATATATATATATATATATATATATATATATATATATATATATATATATATATATATATATATATATATATCCCTGGGGATAGGGGAGAAAGAATACTTCCCACGTATTCCCTGCGTGTCATAGAAGGCGACTAAAAGGGAAGGGAGCGGGTGGCTGGAAATCCTCCCCTCTCATTTTTTTTAATTTTCCAAAAGGAGGAACAGAGAAGGGGGCCAGATGAGGATATTCCTTCAAAGGCCCAGTCCTCTGTTCTTAACGCTACCTCGATGATGCGGGAAGTGGCGAATAGTATGAAAGAAAAAAAAAAAAAAAAAAAAAAATATATATATATATATATATATATATATATATATATATATATATATATATATATATATATATACATATATATATATATATATATATATCTTTCAAACTATTCGCCATTTCCCGCGTTAGCAAGATAGCGTTAAGAACAGAGGACTGGGCCTTTGAGGGAATATCTATAAATCCTCACCTGGCCCCCTTCTCTGTTCCTTCTTTTGGAAAATTAAAAAAAAAAAAACGAGAGGGGAGGATTTCCAGCCACCCCGCTCCCTCCACTTTTAGTCGCCTTCTACGACACGCAGGGAATACGTGGGAAGTATTTTTTCTCCCCTATCCCCAGGGATATATATATATAAATATATATATATATATATATATATATATATAATCCCTGGGGATAGGGGATTAAGAATACTTCCCACGTATTCCCTGCGTGTCGTAGAAGGCGACTAAAAGGGGAGGGAGCGGGGGGCTGGAAATCCTCCCCTCTCGTTTTTTTTTTAATTTTCCAAAAGAAGGAACATAGGGGGCCAGGTGAGGATATTCCAAAAAAGGCCCAGTCCTCTGTTCTTAACGCTACCTCGCTAACGCGGGAAATGGCGAATAGTTTGAAAAAAAAAAAAAAAAAAAAAAATATATATATATATATATATATATATATATATATATATATATATATATATACATTTTTTTTTTTTTTTTTTTTCAAACTATTCGCCATTTCCCGCGTTAGCAAGGTAGCGTTAAGAACAGAGGACTGGGCCTCTGAGGGAAAATCCTCACCTGGCCCCCTTCTCTCTTCCTTCTTTTGGAAAAAAAAAAAAAAAAAAAAGAGGGGAGGATTTCCAGCCCCCCGCTCCCTCCCCTTTTAGTCGCCTTCTACGACACGCAGGGAATACGTGGGAAGTATTCTTTCTCCCCAATCCCCAGGGGATATATATATATATATATATATATATATATATATATATATATATATATATATATATATATATATATATATTCATTTATTTATCATACTTTGTCGCTATCTTCCGCATTAGCGAGGCAGCGCAAGGAAATAGACAAAAGAACGGCCCAACCCTCCCACATACACATGTTTATACATGCACGTCCACACACGCACATATACATACCTATACATTTCAACGTATACATATATATACATACACAGACATATACATATATACACATGTACATAATTCATACTTGCTGCCTTTATTCATTTCCGTCGCCACCCCGCCACACATGAAATGACAACGCCCTCCCCCGCACGTGCGCGAGGTAGCCCTAGGAAAAGAGAACAAAGGCCACAGTCGTTCACACTGTCTCTAGCTGTCATGTATAATGCACCGAAACCACAGCTCCCTTTCCACATCCAAGCCCTACAAAACTTCCCATGGTTTACCTCAGACGCTTCACATGTCCTGGTTCAATCCATTGACAGCACATCGACCCCGGTATACCACATCGTTCCAATTAACTGTATTCCTTGCAGGCCTTTCACCCTCCTGCATGTTCAGACCCCGATCCTTCCACCTCCAATTTGGTCTCCCACATCTCCTCGTTCACTCCATCTCTGACACACATATCCTCTTTGTCAATCTTTCCTCACTCCTTTTCTCCATGTGACCAAACTGTTTCAAAACACCCTCTTCTGCTCTCTCAACCACACTCTTTGTTACCACACATCTCTCTTACCCTTTCATTACTTACCCGATCGAACCACCTCACACCACATATTGTCCTCAAACATCTCGTTTCCAACACATCCACCCTTTTCCGCACAACCCTATCTGTAGCCCCCGCTTCGCATCCATATAACATTGTTGGAACCACTATTCCTTCACAAATACCCAATTTTGTTTTCCGAGAAAATGTTCTCGCTTTCCACACATTTTTCAACGATCCCACGACTTTCGCCCCCCTCCCCAACCTTGTGACTCACTTCCGCTTCCATGGTTCCATCCGTTGCCAAATCCACTCCCAGATATCTAAAACACTTCACTTCCTCCAATTTTTCTTCATTCAAACTTAGCTCCCAATTGACTTGTCCCTCAACCCTACTGTACCTAATAACCTTGCTCTTATTCACATTTACTCTCAGCTATCTTCCCTCGCACACTTTACCAAACTCGTTCACCAGCTTTTGCAGTTTCTCACCCGAATCAGCCACCAGCTCTGTATCACCAGCGAACAACAACTGACTCACTTCCCAAGCCCTCTCATCCACAACAGACTGCATACTTGCCACTCTCTCTAAAACTCATGCATTTACCTCTCTAACAACCTCATCCATAAACAAATCAAACAGCCATGGAGACATCACGCACCCCTGCCGCAAACCGACATTCACTGAGAACCAGTCACTTTCCTCTCTCTCTACTCGTACACGTGCCTTACATCTTCGATAAAAACTTTTCACTGCTTTTAGCAACTTGCCTCCCACACCAATATTCTTAATACCTTCCACAGAGCATCTCTATCAACTCTATCATATGCCTCTTTCCGATCCATAAATGCTACATACAAATCCATTTGTTTTTCTAAGTATTTCTCACATACATTCTTCAAAGCAAACACCTGATCCACACATCCTCTACCACTTTTGAAACCACACTGCTCTTTCCCAATCTGTTGCTCTGTACATACCTTCACCCCTTTCAATCAATACTCTCCCATATGATTTCCCAGGAATACTCAACAAACTTGTACCTTTATCCCCATTGCCTTTGTACAATGGCACTATGCATGCATTCCCCTAATCCTCAGGCACTTTACCATGAGCCATACAGACATTAGATATCCTTACCAACCAGTCAACAACACAGTCACCCCCTTTTTTAATAGATTCCACTGCAGTACCGTCCAAACCCGCCGGCTTGCCGGCTTTCATCATCCGCAAAGCTATCACTACCTCTCGTCTGTTTACCAAATTATTCTCCCGAACCCTCTCACTTCGCATGCAACCTCGACCAAAACACCCTTTATCTGCCACTCTAACATCTAACACATTCAACAAACCTTCAAAATACTCACTTCAACTCCTTCTCACATCACCACTCCTTGTTAATACTTCCCCATTAGCCCCCTTTCACCGATTTTCCCATTTGTTCTCTTGTTTTACACACTTTATTTACCTCCTTCCAAAACATCTTTCTATTCTCCCTAAAATTTTTCACCTCTTGCATCTTTCTCTTGACTTCCTGCCTCTTTCTTTTATATATCTCCCAGTCATTTGCACTATTTCCCTGAAAAATCATCCGAATGCGTCTCTCTTCTCTTTCACTAAGAATCTTACATCTTCATCTCACCACTCACTACCCTTTCTAATCTGTCCACCTCCCAAGCTTCTCATGTCACAAGCATCTTTTGCACAAGCCATCACTGCTTCCCTGAATACATCCTATTCCTCCCCCACTCCCCTTACCTCCTTTGCTCTCACCTTTTTCCATTCTGCACTCAGTCTTTCCTGGTACTTCCTCGCACAAGTCTCCTTCCCAAGCTCACTTACTCTCACCACTCTGTTCATCCCAACATTCTCTCTTCTTTTCCGAAAACCCCTACAAATCTTCACCTCCGCCTCCACAAGACAATGACCAGACATCCCTCCAGTTGCACCTCTCAGCACAACATCCAAACTTCTCTTTCGCGCGCCTGTCAATTAACACGTAATCCAATAACGCTCTCTGGCCATCTCTCCTACTTACATACGTATACTTATGTATATCTCTCTTTTTAAACCAGGTATTCCCAATCACTAGTCCTTTTTCAGCTCTCAAATCTACAAGCTTTTCATCATTTCCATTTACAACACTGAACAACCCATGTACACCAATTATTCCCTCAACTGCCACGTTACTCACCTTTGCATTCAAATAACCCATCACTATAACCCAGTCTCGTGCATCAAAACTGCTAACACACTCACTCAGTTGCTCCCAAAACACTTGTCTTTCGTGATGTTTCTTCTCATGCACAGGTGCATAGGCACCAGTAAGCACCCATCTCTCTCCATCCACTTTCAATGGTATATATATATATATATATATATATATATATATATATATATATATATATATATTTTTTTTTTTTTTGAACTATTTGCCATTTCCCGCGTTAGCGAGGTAGCGTTAAGAACAGAGGACTGGGCCTTTTTTGGAATATCCTCACCTGGCCCCCTCTGTTCCTTCTTTTAGAAAATTAAAAAAAAACGAGAGGGGAGGATTTCCAGCCCCCCGCTCCCTCCTCTTTTAGTCGCCTTCTACGACACGCAGGGAATACGTGGGAAGTATTCTTAATCCCCTATCCCCAGGGATAATATATATATATATATATATATATATATATATATATATATATATATATATATATATATATATATATATATATATATATTTCTTATTCATTTATTATATTCAATCGATGCTTCACGCGCCAGCGAGGTAGCACAAGGAAACACACGAAAGAATGGCCCAACCCACCCACATACACATGTGTATGCATAAACGCCCACACACTCACAGATACATACCTGTATACTTCAACGTATAAATACATATACATACATAGACATATACACTTATACACATGTATATGTTCACACTTGCTGCTTTTATCCATTCTTGTCGCCACTCCCGCCACACATGAAACAGCACTCCTCTCCCCCGCGCGCGCTAGGAAAAGACAACTAAGGCCACATTCGTTCACTCAGTCTCTAGCTGTCATGTGTAATGCACCAAAACCACAGCTCCCTTTCCACATCCAGGTCCCACAAAACTTTTTATGGTCTACCCCAGACGCTTCACATGCCCGGTTTCAATCCATTGAGAGCACGTCGTTTCCGGTTTACCACATCGTCCCAATTCACTCTATTCCTTGCACGCCTTTCACCCTCCTGTATGTTCAGGCCCCGATCGCTCAATTCTTTTTTTTTTTCACTTCATCCTTCCACCTCCAATTTGGTCTCCCACTTCTCTTCGTTCCTTCCATCTCTGACACATATATCCTCTTTGTCAATCTTTCCTCACTCATTCTCTCCATGTAACCAAACCATTTTATTTCATTTAATTTCATTTCATTTCCAAAAAAACCACCCTCCTCCGCACAACCCTATCTATAGCCCATGCCTTGCAACCATATAACATTGTTGAAACCACTACTCCTTCGATCATATCCATTTTTGCTGTCCGAGATAACGTTCTCGCCTTCCTTCATTCTTCAACGCTCCCAGAGCCTTCGCCCCCTCCCCCACCCTATGACCTACTTCCGCTTCCATGGTTCCATCCGCTGCTAATTACACTTCCAGATATCTAGAACACTTTACTTCCACCAGTTTTTCTCCATTCAAACGAAGCTCTAAATTAACTTGTCCCTCAACCCTACTGAACCTAATAACCTTGCTCTTATTCACATTTACTCTCAGCTTTCTTCTTTTACACACTTTACCAAACTCAGTCACCAGCTTCTGCAGTTTCTCACCCAAATCAGCCACCAGCGCTCTATCATCAGCGAATAACAACTGACTCACTTCCGAAGCCCTGTCATCCCTTCTCTCCGAAACTCTTGCATTCACCTCCCTAACAACCCCATCCATAAACCACTTAGACAACCATAGAGACATTACGCACCCCTGCCGCAAACCGGCATTCACTGGGAACCTCTTTTCTGTTTACCAAATTTTTCTCCCTGACCCTCTCACTTCGCACACCGCCACGACCAAAACACCCTGTATCTGCCACTCTATTATCAAACGCATACAATAAACCTTCAAAATTCACTCCATGTCCTCACTTTACCACTACTTATTATCATCTCCTCATTAGCCCCCTTCACCGATGTTCCCATTTGCTCTCTTGTCTTACGCACTTTATTTACCTCCTTATAAAACATCTTTTTACTCTCCCTAAGATTTATAGATACTCTCTCACCCCAACTCTCATTTGCTCTATTTTTCACCTCTTGCACCTTTCTCTTGACCTTCTGCCTCTTTCTTTTATACATATCCCAGTCATTCGCACTACTTCCCTGCAAAAATCGTCCAAATGCCTCTCTCTTCTCTTTTACTAACAATCTTACTTCTTCGTCCTGCCATTCACTACCTTTTGTAATCTGCCCACCTCCCACCTTTCTCATGCAACAGGCATCTTTTGCGCAAGCCATGACTGCTTCCCTAAATACATCCCATTCCTCCCCCACTCCCCTTACGTCATTAGCTCTTGCCTTTTTCCATTCTGTACTCAATCTCCCCTAGTACTTCGTCACACAAGTCTCCTTCCGAGCTCACTTACTCTCACCATTCTCCTCACCCCAGCATTCTTTCTTCTTTTCTGAATACTTCTACAAATCTTCACCATCGTCTCTATAAGACAATGATCAGACATCCCTCCAGTTGCCCCTCTTAGCACATTAACATCCAAAAGTCTCTCTTTAGGCGCTTATCAATTAACACGTAATCCAATAACACTCTCTGGCCATCTCTCCTACTTACATACGTATACCTACGTATATCTCTCTTATTAAGCCAGGTATTCCCAATCACCAGTCCTTTTTCAGCACACATTTCTGTTTACAACACTGAAAACCCTATGCACACCAATTATACCCTCAACTGCCACATTACTCACCTTTGCATTCAGATCACCCATCACTATAACCCGGCTCGTGCATCAAAGCTGCTAATGCACTCTGTCAGCTGCTCCCAAAACACTTGCCTCTCATGATCTTTCTTGTCATGACCAGGTGCATAGGCATAAATAATCACCCATCTTTCTCCATCCACTTTCAATTTTACCCATATCAATCTAGAGTTTACTTTCTTACACTCTATCACATACTCTCACAACTCCTGCTTTAGGAGTAGTGCTACTCCTTCCTTTGCTCTTGTCTTCTCACAAACCCCTGACTTACTCCCAAGACATTTGGAAATCACTCTTCCCGTTTACCCTTGAGCTTCGTTTTACTCAGAGCCAAAACATCCAGGTTCCTTTCCTCAAACATATTACCTATCTCTCCTTTTTTCTCATCTTGGTTACGTCCACACACATTTAGACACCCCAGTCTTAGCCTTCGAGGAGGATGAGCGCACCCCGCATGGCTCCCTCTTCTGTTTCCCCTTTTAGAGAGTTAGAATTCCTTTATCATACATAATAACCGTTTCCCGCGTCAGCGAGGTAGCAGCAGGAAACAGAAGATTGGCCCACTCCCTCATACACACACACACACACACACACACACACACACACACACACACACACACACACATATATGGTGTGGGAGGAAAGTTGCTAGAAGCAGTGAATAGTTTTTGTCGCGGATGTAAGGCATGTGTACGAGTAGGAAGAGAGGAAAGTGATTGGTTCCCAGAATGTCTGTTTGCAGTAGGGGTGCGTGATGTCTCCATGGTTGTTTAATTTGTTTATGGATGGCGTTGTTAGGAAGGTGAATGCAATAGTTTTAGAGAGAGGGGCAAGTATGCAGGCTGATGTGGATGAGAGGGCTTGGCAAGTGAGTCAGTTGTTGTTCGCTGATGATACAGTGCTTTTGGCTGATTCGGTTGAGAAACTGCAGAAGCTGGTGACTGAGTTTGGTAAAGAGTGTGAAAGAAGAAAGCTGAGAGTAAATATGAATAAGAGGAAGATTATTAGGTTCAGTAGGGTTGAGGGACAAGTCATTTGGGAGATAAGTTTGAATGGAGAAAAACTGGAGGAAGTGATGTGTTTTAGATATCTGGGATTGGATTAAGCAGCGGATGGAACCATGGAAGCGGAAGTGAGTCACAGGGTAGGGTAGGGGGCAAAAGTTCTAGAAGCAATGAAGAATGTGTGGAAGGTGAAAACGTAATCTCCGAAAGCAAAATTGGGTATGTTTGACGGAATAGTGGTTCCAACGATGTTATATGGTTGCAAGGCGTGGGCTATAGATAGGGTCGTGCAGAGGAGGTTGGATGTGTTGGAAATGAGATGTTTGAGGACAATATGTGGTGTTAGGTGGTTTGATCGAGTAAGTAATGAAAGGGTAAGAGAGATGCGTTGTAATAAAAAGAGTGTGGTTGAGAGAGCAGAAGAGGGTGTGTTGAAATCGTTTGGTCACATGGAGAGAAAGAGTGAGGAAAGATCGGTAGAGAGGATTTATATGTCAGAGGTGGAGGGAAGGAGGAGAAGTGGGAAACCAAACTGGAGGTGGAAGACTGGAGTGAAAAAGATTTTAAGAGATTGGAACTGAACATGCAGGAGGGTGAAAGGCGAGCAAGGAATAGAGTGAATTGGAACGATATGGTATACCGGGGTCGACGTGCTGTCAGCGGATTAAACCAGGGCATGTGATGCGTCTAGGATATACCATGGAAAGTTTTGTAGGGCCTAGAAGTGGAAAGGGAGCTGTGGTTTCGGTGCATTGCACATGACAACTAGAGACTGAGTGTGAACGAATGTGGCCTTTATTGTCCTTTCTTAGAGCTACCTCGCGCGCGCGCGCGGGGGAGGAGGGTGATGTTTCATGTGTGGAGGGGTGGCGACGAAAATGGATGAAGGCAGCAAGTATGAATATGTACTTGTCTATATATGTATATGTATGTGTACGTATATGTATGTATACGTTTGAAATGTATAGGTATGTATATGTGAGTGTGTGGGCGTGTACGTATATACATGTGTATGTGGGTGGGTTGGGCCGTTCTTTCGTCTGTTTCCTTGCGCTACCTCGCTAATGCAGGAAACAGCGACAAAGTATATCAACTGACTGTTATATTTCTCTCATGTGTTTCCCCTAATGATGTGATTATTACACGGAAGTGTACTTGTGAACTTACCGTGTTTCATTTTACCCGTGGACTCATAGGAATATATATATATATATATATATATATATATATATATATATATTTTTTTTTTTTTTTTTCAAACTATTCGCCATTTCCCGCGATAGCGAGGTAGCGTTAAGAACAGAGGACTGGGCCTTTGAGGGAATACCCTCACCTGGCCCCCTTCTCTGTTCCTTCTTTTGGAAAATGAAAATAAAAAAATGAGAGGGGAGGATTTCCAGCCCCCCGCTCCCTTCCCTTTTAGTCGCCTTCTACGACACGCAGGGAATACGTGGGAAGTATTCTTTCTCCCCTATCCCCAGGGATATTTTTTTTTTTTTTTTTGCTGTCGCTGTCTCCCGCGTTTGCGAGGTAGCGCAAGGAAACAGACGAAAGAAATGGCCCAACCCACCCCCATACACATGTATATACATACGTCCACACACGCAAATATACATACCTACACAGCTTTCCATGGTTTACCCCAGACGCTTCACATGCCGATTCAATCCACTGAGAGCGTCAACCCTGGTATACCACATCGATCCAATTCACTCTATTCCTTGCCCTCCTTTCACCCTCCTGCATGTTCAGGCCCCGATCACACAAAATCTTTTTCACTCCATCTTTCCACCTCCAATTTGGTCTCCCACTTCTCCTCGTTCCCTCCACCTCCGACACATATATCCTCTTGGTCAATCTTTCCTCACTCATTCTCTCCATGTGCCCAAACCATTTCAAAACACCCTCTTCTGCTCTCTCAACCACGCTCTTTTTATTTCCACACATCTCTCTTACCCTTACGTTACTTACTCGATCAAACCACCTCCCACCACACATTGTCCTCAAACATCTCATTTCCAGCACATCCATCCTCCTGCGCACAACTCTATCCATAGCCCACGCCTCGCAACCATACAACATTATTGGAACCACTATTCCTTCAAACATACCCATTTTTGCTTTCCGAGATAATGTTCTCGACTTTCACAAATTCTTCAAGGCTCCCAGGATTTTCGCCCCCTCCCCCACCCTATGATCCACTTCCACTTCCATGGTTCCATCCTCTGCCAGATCCACTCCCAGATATCTAAAACACTTCACTTCCTCCAGTTTTTCTTCATTCAAACTTACCTCCCAATTGACTTGACCCTCAACCTTACCGTACCTAATAACCTTGCTCTTATTCACATTTACTCTTAACTTTCTTCTTTCACACACTTTACCAAACTCAGTCACCAGCTTCTGCAGTTTCTCACATGAATCAGCCACCAGCGCTGTATCATCAGCGAAGAACAACTGACTCACTTCCCAAGCTCTCTCATCCCCAACAGACTTCATATATAAATATATATATATATATATATATATATATATATATATATATATATTTTTTTTTTTTTTTTTTATACTTTGTCGCTGTCTCCCGCGTTTGCGAGGTAGCGCAAGGAAACAGACGAAAGAAATGGCCCAACCCCCCCCTATACACATGTAAATACATACGTCCACACACGCAAATATACATACCTACACAGCTTTCCATGGCTTACCCCAGACGCTTCACATGCCTTGATTCAATCCACTGACAGCACGTCAACCCCGGTATACCACATCGCTCCAATTCACTCTATTCC